>NW_008751804.1:691591-773058 GCF_000715545.1 Opisthorchis viverrini
GCTGAAATAACGGTCATTCTCTGTGAGTGAAACAAGGTTACTGTAGGGAAATTTGTGGTGTTAATATAGATCAAGTACTCTGACTGGTAATATGAGACAGTCTTCGATCGAAAGTATACGCCTAATCGTTATGCCGAATGCTGTGTATACGGAATCAAAATGCCATTTGCATTAAAATCCAAGTGTGAAACCAATATAGCGGTAATATGTGACGTGACAAACCACAAGTGAAATTTCATTGATAAGCTATTTACCAGCCCAAATGTAACTAGGATCATAAAAAACATTGACTGCAGTGTGTTTACTGGGTGATTATTGTGCGTGTAGCGCAACCACTTGGGGCCTTTGGTCCTCATTGGAGCCCAGTAGGTTCAGTTTTGCGTCCAGCAAGCAGTTTTTAGTTATTGATAGCCGGGTTCATCAACCGGGTTCAAACCCCGCCATTGCCAAAGCCAAGCATGCTAATGGCAAAACATGCGTTTCTCACCTTTCCCAAAGGGCCTAACCACACCAGGATTGAAAAATGGCCGCTCGAAACGGAATAATATAGATGTGAATTTTACAAACCACTCGACCGCAGAAATGTGGACTAGTAGATGTTTCAGATGAGAACAGTCTTCTAGGTTCGGCAAGTTCCCTCTGCATCTCAGTTTGTAGTAAACGTAGTCCATATTCATTTGTTCTGCTATTTTACAAGACAACTTCACAAGTGTTGTTATTTTCCTAGGCCAAACTCGCCGGATTTAGAATGGTCAAGTACCCAAAATGTCCGATGGATTATCCAGTAGCATTGTTAACCACGCTCAATTATGCGACTCACAATTGCCGATAGTTACCTAGTAGCAATGAAGAATGTTGTTGTATGTAAGCATATCCACTTGTTCTAATAAGACGCGTTAGTTAGACGACAGGCATACAGCGAAACAAACTTTATCCCCTAGGAATTCAATGCTGTCATGGTAACACGACGTGCGTGTGTCAACCGACCGATTGTTCCAGCACCTACACACCGCCAAATGTAAAGGAACAGTCGACAATTGTTTCAGTAAGGCGGAATGATGTATAGCGAAGTTGACTAGGTTGAACATTATCCTTCATTCATGGTTCTTCTGAGCATTTTGATACCATTGTACTGATAAACTAGTTTAGCTAAACTTTGAGAAAAAGAACCTCGAATATTTTACATTTTATAGCTGTGTGGTTTAAGATGAATTGGACCAAGTTGAATACGGATCACAGATTTTGCATTTGGTCCGAAATCTGGCAACAATTGGACACGGCACCTTACAAGTTGACCACAAGAATTGAAAACAGTTTTCTTCTTTTCACTCCATCTTACGAACTGGTACATTAAATCCGCACTTTTAGATTTACTTATTGATGAACACATTGTGGTTGCTCGAGTGGTTTTCACTGCGCTCGTTGTTTTCGTTTACAAACCACAAATTGACTGTCTATAGCAAACACGGTTTCAAATAAATGAATTTGTTTGCCACTCGTGTGAGTACAGAATTGTTTTTGAGGAAGATTTCTGTCATTTTCAATCCATATTCAATGTATACAGTTTCGGTTTTAAGCCCAAATTTATTACATGCAAAGAAGAGGGACTGAGTTTTTCTGTCTTTGCAGAGTGTAGAGCATTGGCTTTTCGGAAGTTCATTTAGAGTCAACGGGTGAATCTTTTAAAATGGAATATGGTATCTTAAAGTGCCTTTTACTAAACCTTGCTTGCAACGCGTTTCATGCTATCCTGTAAACATGAAGCAAACTGTTTCAGTCTCGGTGATAAATTCAGCAGCCAAGATATGCCCCGGGGAAGCTTTGAAATCAATCAAGATACGTTAGGGATACGTTATAGGGGAATAGTTGTACCGTATCTTCTACTAAGTGCACAATTAGCCGAAGAAGATACATACCCAAATAAACGGTACCGTTTCACTAGCTATTCGGAAAGTATCAAGTTAATCTGTGTGATTTAACAAACGTCTACATGTGTACAGCATTCATAAATGACGATACTGTTTGCAGATACACTTGGCAACACAAAGACCCGATTACCTTAAACTCGATTGACTTCAAAGATTATGTTCTAGGAGTTAAGTTTCTAGCTGCATAGGAGCAATGAGTTCTAAATCCCCAGCGGTATCCAAAGCCTGAGAAAAACAAATTCGATCCTCTAGGCCTCAATAAGGAATCGAAGGTATTTAGGTTGTCACGGTCAGCTAAGATCACAGTCATTTGTAGAGCGGCACTTTGTGTAGGCATCAGAAATTAGCAAATAGATCCCCTGCTATATCCGTTATTTTATCGAAGCGCACAAACACCAGTACTCAGTTGCTTGACCAGTTGATTTCCATCTCAGCACACGCAAGATGGAGTTTCGACCCAATATTTGGAAAAAAATCCTAATTTTAGCTGCGATTTCGTCATGCATATGAAGCAAATCAATGCAGAAAAGGCAAAAAGCAACGTACAGCTGTTTCTTTCTTAGTGGCGTCATCAGAATTGCCATCTCACTAATATCTTGTGAGATTCATACCCATGACGTCCAGTTTACAGTTTGAAAACTTAGCCGTTCGGGCACGAATGTTTAATTTATGTACTTAACCCGCACTCAGAATAGAACGTCAATAGTATTCCAGTTACACAACCCAAAGAATGGAGTTATGAGTTGACTGGCTCCCGGGTAATTGCTTCGGTGATGGGATTTCTAAACTCCATGTGAGTTATTCTACCTTCTGAGTTTTGTATGGATTTTCGATGGTGTGAGAAGACTTGGGACCCTACAACTGAGATATCACCTTATATTTGAAGCTTTGCGTGAGCCAAAGTAACAACACGGTCGTTTATTTGCTGGACAGATTACCTCTAAAGGAAAACAATAGATTTGCTCGATATGTTGCTGGATATGAACTGTAAACAGGTGACGTTCCCCGATAAGTGTTCATTTCTGTCCTGTCTATTCAAGTGAATTCTTTGGGGAGACCCGAATACTTATAGCCAGTTTTTACGGTCAACTTTTTGTTGCTAGCCTCTTTGGTGACTCTGCATAAATTCCCAGGGCAGACAGCCGGGTATGTGGGCAGTAAGGAGTATATGCCACTTGACCGCACGTTTAACGGGACTAACGAAACACACTGCTCATATTACACTTTCGTCTTTAAGAGAGTGCTAGGAAGAGGGTGAGCCTCTAATAAGAGAGATAAATCACTCAGCTGCATTTTTTCATGGCCGGAAATAAAAGTGCCATCAAAGAATAAAGCATCGTGGTAACTTGTAAATGGCATTTGTGAATGTGTCGCAATACATGTCGTTAATTCAAAAATCTTGACTTATCTGTTGAAAACGAAGGCATATAATCGATCCGATGGCGCACGTTAGTGTAACACGTCAATAGCAGAACGGCTGCTGGCAAGAATAATCGATTTCAAGGAAAAAACATCTTAGGACAAATACAGTCACTTCCAAATCAACTTGGCTTTGCGGGAGACTTAACCGAATATCTTGTTTATATCATAAACAATAAATTCAGTTGGGTCTCCCGTAGAAACTAAATTGAGTTGCATATGAGTGTATTTGTCGAAATCAGTCCAATTCCGTTTCAAGTAGAACATAAGGTTGACGGAAACTCGGGACTACGCCTACCTGAAGAGCCCCAAGGAGGGCGAAACTAGTCGTGGGCTGTCGAAGGATTTTAAGCAGCTTGTGATTAATTTCACTTATGAACATCTTAGGACGCTGTGCACGTCCTGGTTTCATTTTAGGAAACTTGAGAAAGAAACTATTTTATGTACATATTAGATTGGAAGGGATTCAATCCAGACCATGTAAGACTGCTGAAAAAAGTGCGTTCTTCTTAAATTTTATTGTGCAGAGCTGCGACGTAGAGGGATAACAATGAAAAGTCCGGTCGTTTCACAGAATATTGGCCGTAAACCGTAAACAGTTTTTGGCGCTTTCTGAAGCCTCCAGACAGCCTGGACAATAATGGGCTCTGTAGAAGTGAGCAGAAAGAGAAAACAAATAAGAAGAGAAGAAAACGAATGGTGTATTATCCTAGAACCCAACCTTTAGAATCACTGAAAGCGATGTATCTTCCTTCGTCTTTTTCCAGTGTTTTCTTTAATGTACTAGGGGATTTGCCTCAATTATTTTGAAAAGTCGGTCATTCTTTCCGTAGCTTTCCCGACAATCGCCCTCTCTTATCTACTGTGTTATTTCCAACAAATTGAGAGGATGATCCTTTAAAGGTATATCCTTCTCCCTGGATGATTTTTCATGTTAGATGCACAAAACAAAAAGTTTTGATCAGATTGTATGCTTTCAAAGGAGAGCTCTTTCAAGAAGAACGCAATTTTGGCTGTTTCCGAGACTAGTTGCCATCTGAAAAAAGTCTTGTCACGTTCGCAACAATGGGTTTATTTACTTTATCTGAAGAGAATGGTAAAACCTTTTGCAATGCAGCTTTGGAACTGTTTTAGATCTTATTAACCATTGCAATATCACGCGGTATGGCACTGAAGAAAGAGGTTTCAGTAATGGCGTCTAGTTTGACTAAGCACGGGTTGAATGCCAAAGTCACACACCTGAAATGACCGTAATCGCAAGCTGCTATTGACCAATCCAACCACTGGACTGAAATTGTTAAATTGTTCAAAAATAAGGACGGGTTTCATTCGAAATAAAATCAGCCGACCGAAGTTCCAATCAAATTTAGTTGAGCCTACCTCTGGTTGCGATGCAAAGAGAATTTTTGGCTGGATATGACTGGAAAAATTTTTTCTCTCTTGGAGCTGATGATATTGTATAAAGGGACATCAAATAGGTGGAATTTCCCCACGCTCTCTACTAAAGAAGGATTCTACAAATCAAAGTTAAAAGATATTACGATCTATTCACTTTAAACCCGGCGGATTTTGGCTGTACTGTCCCCATTGACCAGATGTTTATTGTAGGGGGAAATGTATTCTGTTGAGATTTTGGACGTCTGAGCTATGTGGCAAAAATGCTTTTGTAAGATAAATTTGGTTTTATTCAGGCCAACCTAGTGCTGCAGATATCTCCCTTTAGTTGTGCATGCGCTTGGGTGGACTAATATGTGGTTGAAATAAGGCAAGTCAGCGAATGAATAAATGAGCGTTTTCTGGAACTCATAGGGCAACTTATCTCAAAAGTCATTTCACAACCTATCTGCAAGTGCGCTGTCCGTAAAAACCGTTTGCAAAAATAATTCGTACGAATATGTGATGTACCAAATCTACAGGATTCGTTCAAAAATTTCTATTTTATATGACAACAAATGCTGAAAAAACAAGCAGACATTGTTAACCACCTTAACATGGTCCTGCAAGTGTAGTGAAATGATTGTCAATCAAAATTCTGTTGAACGAGACAGAGTAGCAATAATTTTTTGCAGCCTGATCGGTTACTTCTTAACAGTGAATTAGTCTTTTGCACTATTTCCACGCCAGAATACAGGTATGTTTTACACGGATTCCCTTTTGAATGGAAGATATTTCTCAAAATTTTTGGGTCTTAAACCACGCCCTCGCTGATCCTCATAAAATATCATAATTCTGCCATCCATTCGATATTGTGATGTATGGTGATAGTGTTCTGAATCACACAAATATTGCATCTGTTTATGGAATTTAGTGCTGGGTTTGGACTAGTGGGGGAGGTTTAGCTTGATCAAATTTCCGTCCTGCATTTCGAACATATAACCAAACAAATGACTATTAATGCCAGGTCATTTACGTTAGTGACTCCTTGAAGTAGCGTCCAAAAATTTGCGGTTTATTGGCTGAATCCAAGAAGACTTGCACATCCGGCATTTAGTGCCGGAAATTAATACTTTGGAGGTTATCTAATTTATTCGAACGGCGTTAACCAATGTAGTTTCGCCCTATATGAAAATTTATTCGAGATGCTATGGTTGTGTGCACATTTCCCGTAGCTAATCAAGATTTAACTAAGCCACTTCAATCACAGACAGAATATAATCTATCCGTTTGAAATTATCTCGTCATTATAGTAAAACGAACCCTTAAATTGAAAAATCATGTATGCCACAGAGTGAGAAATGTTTGTTTTCGCTAAGGTTAGACGATAATGGAAGCTTACAGCATTGCTTTGGTCCTTGCTACACAGATAAGTCAGCAAGGTAGTACTATGCCAGGGTTCGTAAAAGAGCCAAGTGGTTTTGTGGACATTTTAGCCCAGATAAGAGTCGAATAAAATATTCTCACTAACTACTCTAGTGTCAAATCCCAAACTGTCACACTGGTTTTTCATGGGAGGTTAGTTTGCCGAGGATCGTCATGAGAGGTAATAATAGCCATGAGATATCTACGAAATAAATACTGCATTTACTTGAGCAAGGCCGCGTAGTCAATCAAACTCCACTGCCATGGAAACCATTTCGTTCGTAAAAATAATCACTGAGCAAAGCAACTCACCAAAGAGTACCTATAATGACTGATATCTCAGAAACTTCATACGTATTCTGCCTCCTGTGATATAATGTGATAGACGAGTATTAAGACAAATATTAAGCTTATTGGCGTAAAATGTTTTCGTTTAGTGCACGATAGGGTTCCGGCGCACTGTAAGAGCTCTAGTATGATGCTACCACTGCTGGAAGTTCGAAAAAACCTCGTCGCCTACATCGGCTAACTGTATTTGACAATAAAATCTTAAACTGATACGCACTGATATTGCTTTTGTGCCGGACAGCCAGCTTATCGATAAGGTCAGATGAATAACACCCAAATACCGAAGCGTCGCTTCCTCAGGTATGGCAGCCTGAAAGATAATTCAGTTATTTCGCATTCATCCAACCTCATGTCCGGAAGCAGGACCGGTCTCCCAGAAAAGCTATGTCGTCAACTGCTAAAATGATACAGGAGTTGGCGGCAAAATGACGTTAACCAGTAGTGAAAAACTGTAGAACAATAGAAATTCTGAATGACAATTTTTTGGTATAATGTCTCACCAAACACCCATCACTTGCGTTTAAAAGGTGTTCCACATAAAGCTGTTGTTGGAAAACGTAGGAGACTATAGGGATAAATTGAAGAATAGGGAATTAGCGAGTCTATTACTGTATAGTATTGGTTGTCCATGAGATGTGCAGTCTAAAATGAAGAGGATTTCCATTAATGGAGGTAGTGCGCGTCAGAAAAAATTTGTTACACAATGTTATGCATGCTTTTGCCCTGGTAGACTGACATTTTATTTCTTTGATGAAACAAGCAAGACTGTTGTTTGTATCCGACGCGGTTGCGTCCGTAAAAATAGCCAAACACTGGATATCCTGCGAGGGCACGTGAACCATTTTTTCGCCCACTATGTTGATGTAGGAAATCCATTTTTTCAGTCTGAGTGATGTAGTGTAGTATGTGTGCCAGTAATCGGCATAAAAAAAGAGCTTCGATAAAAATAGTTTTTTTTTCACTTAAGTAAAAGTGCTGTCTTCAGTCGTTTAGGCATTGGCTTAGTATTGCGCTCCCTTCACTGTGATGTCACATCGATGTCATTGTGAGCCTCAATTTAGCCTAGCTAAGGTGTTGGTGGTTACATGACGTCATTCAGTTAATCTGTTTGCGCAAATCCTCACGTAGTCTGAAACACGGTCGGTTTGGAAAAAGACTAACCAGTACCACTTGAAACATGAATATTCGATTCTTGACATAATGGTATATTTTTTCTTGTTATATTTGTCATTTGTTTACGTAATTAACAGCTGAAATATGTGCATGGCACTTTCAGACCTGGAAGGAATGTTCAGGATTGCCAACATAGGCCTAGCATAAAAAGAGGAGAGGCAACCAAGGTATTCGAATAGCTGAAGGAGAGAAATTAGAAAACCCTTCTAAGGAACCGTAGGGTCTGTGAAGCATAGCGCATGATTTTAAGAAAATTGGATTATTTTAGCCCTCCTTCACGTCCTGTTCTATCTAAGCAAGCAGGAACAGGTAGGTCCACAGGGCACAACACCCAGTCTCGATACGAGCTCAAGAAAGCATTGTGGGTCAAATCACATGATCACAATAATACGTCTTACGATGGCACCGGACATGCGTCAGCAATAAACTCGAAAAAGGTGAACAAAATGCCAAACAAAACGAGGAGTTATTGTTTCAAAAAAATTACAGATTACCTACGGCCTGATGGTCATGAAACCTAAGCACTATTCACACCCTTATGCAGTGGTGTACTGAGGTGTACAGACCACCAGATCGAATGTTTTGTGGGTCTGACCCTTCGGTTGTCCGTAATACTAAATGAAGTTGGATGGAGACAGTAAGCAACGGCGATGATATATTCACCAGACATGCACGTGAAGATGGCTCCGGGTTACCAGGCAGTCGGCTGACGGCCTTGTAATACTTCCAACAGCCTAATTGATCCGTGCTGAATCAGAACCGGTAGTAGATATTTGGACTCTTTCGCACGCTTACACAATTTTCCTATGATGTTAAAACTTGAAACGTGGTCGACTGTGCAGGTTATGCAAAATGCTTGTAGTTTTCTGTGGTAAACTTTGAAAAATATTTCAGCATAATGTTTAGTTTTGTCTTCTAATTGGCAACTAGCCGACGGCCATATATTAACGATATGCACAATTAAATTAAAACCAGGTGAATAATCTCGGGATAATTGTAGCTGAAAATCATGATGATGGAGCCACATATGCGGTTTTCCACTCTAAGCAGGATGTGTTGAAATATTGTCAGCGCGGGTGAGTTTATTGGTTGTTGATCAGGTGGCTGTTGATCTGTTCGCCAAGCTTGTCAAGCCGGTGGACAAACATTTAAGTACCTTTGCACTTTTAAATGTTACAGAATCGCATTTCAGTGGGCAATAGGATCAGTACATTCCGCAGCAAAACACATGCCTCCGAAGAAATGAGAAATACCACAACTCTAGGGACAACAGATCACATGACCACACTGTAAAACACTCAAGAACGTCAGTACCGTCAATGCTTGGGAGGAAAGGGATAGTTAGAGAGATAATAAACGTCCAGTTGTTTTTTGTAAAATTAGAGGACTGCCAAATGTTCCAGGCATGAGCTGTCGGAACTGACCGTAAAAGGGAGTGAATGTAAAAAGAACCTTGGTTATCTGCGCACAACCGACTAATTCATGAATGCTGCAAGTTTTGAATTATTCCTTCAGGTTTGGCCAACACCAGAGGTCAACCTATCCACATCAAATTATTTTTACTGCATCATAGCTGTTTTCGCAAATACGGACGACTAGATATTAAGAATAAATGCTTTTGAAAGAGCAGACCACAATGTGGTGAATGGTGCAAACCAATTCTCAGTTCCAGTTGTCTTAGCAGTGGTTGGGCTCTACTGAATTGTTTCTTGGTGCATCTAACAAACTTTGAAAACGTGCCTATTTAAAAGCGATTCGCAAATTCAGGTGAGATTATCATTCAGGTATTTAAAATGATGGACGACTGTAGCATGTCCTATAGGAACATAATGAACAACTAGTTTAGATATATCAATGCGTTTAACAAAAGCGGGAATGATAAATGTATGCGTGATGGTAACTACCTATTTCGTCTAACTACAATCGAAATCTTATTGCTGACGCGAGTGAGCCACACGTGACCTTGCAAGTGTCAGAATCACGATATCCTGGAAAGAGTTCCCTGGGACGGAAACTCTTATATGTACTGCCCCAGTGTGGTGACATACCACTTATATATGCATGTATTTGTATACATGTATGTATATATTATATTCTTATTATACCGTTCGATTCGATCTCCAGATCATCTGAGTGTGCAAAGGTAAGTGAAGGAATGCCACAGCTTCATTGTTTTTTTTTCTCGTAAACAACTAGTTGTCAATGAAAGATGCTACGAAATCAATATTTAAGCGATTCTGTGAGAACTACAGGCCTATGCATTTGACTACATCCAAATGCAGCGAGAGATAAAATGGTAGTAAGTGGCATGAACAGAGGATGACCAGGCAAGCAATGGGAATATTCAAGCTGGAGATAGTAAAACTCGCGCTTCATACAGGACACTGTTGGATATAATACGATTGGGACGTTGGTGGACACAGAACTGCGGAGGCAAACGATGCTTCCGGTTGCCCGGGCCGAGGAAGAAGGTTTAGTTGAGCCGTTGGTTCAAAAGTATGACCCAAAAGGCAGTGGGAAGAAGTAGAATTTTGTTCGGGGGCCCTCCCCCTAGCCTCCAACGCAAAAGTCTGACCCACGGGGCAGTGGAAGAATGTAGGGTTTTGTTAGGGGGACCCTGTCCCTAGCCTCTGACCCAAACGTCTGATGCACAAGACGGCGGACAGTAGGGTTTTCTTTGGGTACCCTGCACGGAGCCGATGACTCAGCAGTCTAACCTACGCGGCTGAGGGGGTTGACCTAACCGGAGGGCGCGAGAAATAAGGTATTACTGTCTTATTCCTGATGCGGCTGCGCAGATGTGCCCTTTTCTACAACAAAATCGAGAGACATCCAGGCATTTGTCTGGACGAATGTATGGTTGTTTGGCAAGCAAAACTTGCCTTACTGATTCAGGTAAATTGATGCACATACATCGTTGTGGTCTAACCAGTTAGCCTGCCTATATTTTTCTGCGCTGTCAGTCGATGGTTTGCAAAAAGAGCTACAAGAATCCTTAAATATTTCCGAACTTTTTGTTATGTGGATCAACCTTAAATAACGGGAACAGTCTTCCAAAAGCTCTTGTTTGATGTATCGGTAACATGTTTGGTTAGAAAGTGTCTGCGCAATGGGTTGTTTTAACGAAAGACTCAGCTGGATCCCAGATAAATAGTACTTTTACATACATTCATTCGGAACAATATGCTCTGATGTCCGACATGTCATTCCAAGCGAAACACATCCAGCCGCAGAATATTGTTTAAAAAAGGTTCAACTTGGATGCAGCTGATTAAAGTTAGCACCAAATAACTATGCAAGCGAATGTGTTTTGCCAATCGGCCTATTTCTAAAGTAGACTTTGAATGTGATTAAAGGGGCACGAAAGCCATTTTAAAAAGGTTTAGGTCCAACCTGGTTCCAAAAGAAGCTTTGTACTATAGCCTGTAAAGCTGCCACAGGTATGAAGCCAAGCTCTTTTGTTTACCAGGGTTGAACTTTCCAACATGTAAGCAGGAAAATAAGAATTGTCGAAAACATTTTGACAATCCCAGTGGACGTCTTTCCAAAAGGTAGGTTCGGCTAAATGCCAAAAGACATATGAAAGCGCAAAACTGAACGAATAAGCTCATCTTGGTAACCCAGCCTTGTGGAATATACGTTTACTAGCTGTACCTTACGCGGAGTACGTGATTTATTTTTATTCGTGACAGATGTCAGCCACACTCACCCACTTGTACCTGGTGAGAAACCCCAAAAGTTAGCAGTCAGCCATCGTGCTTGCAAACCCCTTTTCACCGCGCCACATTCAGTCACACGACAGATCGCCTGACTTATTCAGGACTGTATTTTACAGTTCCTTAGTTGGATAGCAGATTGCTGTACAGGTATGAATATGGACTTTTCCGAGGCATACGATAACAAGAATTAAAAAGTGAAAAGACGAAAAGTGGTAGATCCTCTTTGGGACCAAAACCGATAACCTTCGAAAAGGATGCTGAAATGTTCAGCAAACGAAGGTTGGTCATGTGACTACAGATTAGATAGGTCATGTGACCAGTCAGAATGAGAGTGAACAGCTACGTCACGGATTTCAGGAGAACTGCGTTAGTCCATTCAGTTAATGGTTCTACGTTTGTCCTGAGGCAGTACTTGAATTTCACCAGAATCTACGCACGAAATTTTGCAAGAAAAAAATGCCAAGATGGGATCGTGACTAGCTGGCATTTTATGACGTACACGGGCACCAACTATGAAGAATTATATGGGCAGCAAAAGTCGAAATAGAATGCTAAGTCATCACGTGGTCGAAGCAAGGTGGTGCACAATGATAAGGTTGCTTATATGAGACGGGAGGCAGCAGCCAGTGAACGCCTCAAACCAATGCCAACATAACAACTGATATGACATGGGTACTAACAACATGCCTATATTCACAAAGAAGAGAGTATGGAAATTTCACAAATATTACCTCCGAAGAAAGCTACTTATGTTTGGTCTCCAGGTATATTTGAGGACGAAAACTGATAGTATATTCTAGGGTACGTTCAGACTGATATTTCATGATGAGACCAAAATCACACCACTTCACGATACGCTCGAACCCGTGGACATGGCGTCTTAGTGACGTCTCAGGAAGACTTCAGCTGACCAGCTCACAAACACATGACTCATTATCAGCTGGTGGACTGGCCGCCATGGATGAGATGGACACACTTCGAAACTGAACGTCCGTACGGGTCATCGAAATTTATTTTAAATTTGACATCCAAATCCACACATTACTTGCCTTGGGTTAGAGTGTCTACGTGTAAAGTCTGATCCAACCAGATAGACAGTCTAGATGTTTGCAATGTTATTTTTATCAATTCATCATGCCTTCCCTGTACCATCACTTTATATATTCAACTAACCATTTTGTGTTAGAGCTGTAGCATTGTGAACTAGCCTTACCAAAGAAACAAATACTCTTGTTTTCAGGAGAGGATCACACAATTCAGCGTGCAGGGTCCAACCAACAATTAGTACTTTGGGTCCTAATATCAGCAACACTCATGAGAGCACTCATACACCGCAATCCAGTGTTTCATTTAGTTGCAGGACCTGGAGAAAATCAGACACCCAGTCAGACTTTTGTACCCAGATACCACAAAACGTGTCAGTAGTGACCGTCGCGAATGTTCAAACCTCACCCACATTTACGCGGATGTGTCAACTGCCTGCTCTGACGGTCAGCCATCTGGCTACGATATTTCAACAGCGATGTCCCTATTTTCTTTTGGTAGGAACACCTAGAAAAGGATAAAAATCAATCAGAACCAGAGTCAGAGCAGCAATCAATCGATAAAGCCGAGGGCTGGAGAAACGGATGCAAATTTTACAAATCATGTCAAGCCGATAAACGGATGTCCTATAAGGCCGTCCCTGCAAAGTTTAGGCCTTAAATTCTGATACTCGTCTTTGGTGGCGTGGAGTCATTCGACTCCTTAATATTCTGCTGTTAAATATATTTTCAAATTCCTTTCACTCAGTTTTGTGTTTCGCGGCATTTTTTTATCAAAACCACTCTTTTTGTCCTGATTTCACAGCTCCTATTCAGCGTAGTAAGCGTATTTTACTGAGTTCCACAATCCAGTTTGAAAGTATTTCTTTTGGAGAGACCGTTCTCCAGAGAAGACACCATTAAACACAACTCATCAAAGGCCATAAGGGTTTTTTCTCGTATTACCGTTTGTTGAGGGAATTTCGTGTATTATAAAAGGTCGAATTTGAATGTAAAACGTTCAACAAATTTTACACTGATGACATGGCAGATCATTTGGTTCAGCGAGATGATAAAAATTATCCACTCAGGATATAAGGTCCAATGAATACGGCGTGAATTTACGTACGAGGGAGATTATTAATTTACAGCTGCTTGTTTAGTGATATTGACTAAGTGCAGTAGTATTTGCAAAAAACTAAATCATGTACAGTGAAGTACGTATGAAATAGAGAGGGTAGTACGTGATGGACGGGTTACAGACACGGTTATATGAAGACAAAGGCAATCGATCAAACATGATGGACGTAAATGCAAAGAAAAATAAGTTTTTTGAAGCTGTTTCAAAGATCTATACTGGAAAGGGACCATGGTAAATGTCTTTGTAAACCACTGTTTGGCCAACAATGATGGAACAGCATCTTGCTCTCGGTGAAATCATAAATGCATATGGTATCAAAGTTTAGATTAACCAAATCAAGACAGAAAGTTTTTGCCTCTAGTTATAAATCGAATACACCGCAAATCCCAAAACTCCAGTGTACATTGCGGAGTCCCGATAGCCCAGTTTTTAAAATGACTCAAAGGTTCAGACGCATAACTCAAATTAAAACCACCTTTACTTCACGTTTTTATCCTTACTTCTCAACATCTTTTTGGAAACTTATCAACAGCAAATTTATGTATCAGCAACTCAGATAAGTAAGTTTTGAATTAGGTACTTTACAATTCCCAAATGAACCTTCTTTCGATTAGTTATCCAGTTGATCGTTTGCTTATGAACATGCAGTTAAGTCTCCAACCAACAGGCTGGATGTTAAGAGCTTCAATCCTTCTGGCTTTATGCAAGGATGTACTGTTGTGGGTTCCTTACAATATCTGTGCAGTGCTCCTCAGCTTTTCGGTAGGGTTTGTCTCTAAAAACACTTGATGTTGGACATTAGAGCCACCCAACCTCATCATCATTTAATCTTAAATCGTCATGAAGAATTTTTGTCACCTACATAACTGTGGAGCAATAATCAAGTCTATTTCGCCAAAAATCATTGAAAATTGTCTAATCGTTAGTACGAATCATAACTGTCGTTGGAATATTTTGTCAAATGAAGTGATTCTTTATCTCTGTTTTCGATATATCAACGTCTCGACGTTTAAGGTGTTCACTGAATATGTGAGTTAATTTTTTAGTAAGTATTCTTATTCAGTTTAGGAAATAAAACCGTTGTTAAGACTTAGATATGTATGCGCACAGTTTAGCTTAACCTTTGTTAATAGTCGCCAAGATTCTCAACACACTCTGATCACAGATAGCCGAAGGACGTAAAAGACAAATGGACCAGCTGACTTCAAAGAATAAAGTGTGCAGTTGACGTCACTTATCGTGCGCACATTTTATCCTTTTTTTCACGCGAGACAGCTCTCAGTAACCAATAGAAATGCTTATAATATTTGTGATCGATTTAAACGTGATAGTTTATGATGGATTAAGGGACGGTACGAACCTCAGGAAAGGTCGACACATTTACATGATCACCTCCGAATCCTCAAATGCATGTGTTATAAATGGGTTCGACACATCACTGGTGGCTATAGGATTGTTTGTGTTTGAAGTAAAATTAATTGATAGTCGTTAATTTTCAAGCTAGTCCGAGAGTTTACTTTGACCAATCGATGGACGACGCGTGAACCACTAATCCTGACTATGTTGAAAGAATATATTGGTCGAAGCACTTGCAAAAATGGGCCATAATGATGCTAAAATAATAAGCCATAATCTTAAAGTACTAAGAATTTTTTCATGATTAGTTCATTTGAAAATAAAAGCAAATTTACCTGCAGTCGGTGAGTGGGATTTTAAGCGTCGGGTGCCTGAAGGTGGACCGAAATTCAATTGTTCACATTACCAACAAGCATCACAGAGTAAATTGGAAAAATGGGAGCAATATTTGCAGCGCGGCAGGTTTGCGGTTAATATGAATTTCAGATCAATTAGGAGCATTGAAGCCCTTTTTCCCCGTACGCATACATTACGCAGAATTTCATTTACAATTAGGTTAGAGCCGTTTTTTCATCTGGGTTGTCACAATTTTAGGTACATGTGATTGGTCAAAATTTGGGGAATTACGTAACGGTGACTATGCAACAATCGAGTAATAATTTACTCTGTTAATACCTACAATTCAAAGTTTAAGCCCATTGCCATCCATCCACTATATACTGGATGATGGTACTTTTAGCGATTTTTGTTCCTTTTGAAACCCTGTTGGCGAAACTCGCCTTACAATAAGCCGCGAGAATTCTCGTTTCAGAAAGCGATCACCAGATCTATTGGTACAAAGTGTGCCCCCTTCCGTGGAATACGGAACTATATCACAGTAGTGATCAAGAACATTCTTGTTAAACTTAAGCTTGCAACAAAAACTCGCCTTCTGTAGGATTCCTTGAAAAAACGCACAATGAAGGACTATCATAGCACAAATTGCACCTGATGGCCTGGTTTTTTCCCGGTTATTCGGAATATCGTTTCAGTTTCCGTTGGCATTTTGAATAGATAAGTTAATACATTCTAACGCTGACAGGCAAATTGAGCTCATGAGAAGAATCATCCAACAGTATTTCCTATTCATCAGACGACTGAAACTCGCACCCGGTTAATCTAACGTGTTCAATTCTACAGACAGCCCTCAAATAAATGCTAAACTTTTACAACGTTCGAATGGAAACATATTACTTTTATTCAGATGATCGCGCCTCGTTAACCCAAACAGGAGTTTTGTATCACTTTCCGTGATAGACGGCGCCGACCGCTTATATGGCAGCTTATATGTCCCTTATATCGCAGCCATTATTTGTATGCCACGATCAAATGGTAAAAGGTCCTTATATTTACCCCATTGTCTAGTATACTACTACCACTGTTTTGTTCCACTACCTCATGAAATACGGAGGTTGCTTAGTGCACACATACTGAAGGAAGTAAACTGTTTTGAATATCAAACATTTTGAAAAACCGTTCAAGAACGCTCCAACACCAAATCCCTAGGGAACCAAATATGGGTGTAGACGCTATTTCAAAAATGGCACCATACTGTCTAATTCCAACCGTTTCCCGATGATACCCAAAAAAGCTCAGTTACTTCTTCGTCTGCTGTCTGAAATTTTTATAAGGTAGTTCGTGGTCAAAATTGCACGCCATGCACTCACCAAAAGTCCCTGTGAGCACTCTCTGGCACCAGAACAAGTAAACTTAGGTACAGAGGGCCCACAACTTTACCGGCTTACAAGTTTGAACTGTGGACCGGAAAACACCAAGTTTTGCGCACGTTAACGCATTGTAGAAGTTAAAAGCCGACGTCAGTCTAAATGCCAGATATGAATTTTGTTGTGCCCTCGGCTACCATATACTCAAACCTTTGACATGCATTTTACAGGTCTGTGCGATGACCTTCGGTTAATGCAGATGCAATTCGAGCCAAAAGCGCAGGTGATCTAGTAGTAAAGCCTAGTAAGAGCTGTTTTAATGAAGTGTGGCCAACACAATTCAATGACACTTTTAAATGAGAATTTCAATGGGCAAAGATCTGCACCTTTAGTTATTGATGAATGTAAAGTACTCAACGATAGGGAGACTATGCCTAAACCCTGAACGGGCATTGCTGAACTAAATGCACAGTGTACGTTCAGGAGTCAGACGAACAAAGCTTATCATCCTTTGTACATCTAGAAACTAATCGCTGACCAACATATAGCGAAGTTTTTTTCGCTCATGCTACCAGCGACACACCGAACACGAATTACAATATCGGGTACTTCCACAAAATCCATGGTGACCTGTGCATATTTATCTTCTAGCAGACTATCTCACGATTGCCGATTTTTTTTGAAAATGGTCGAAAATATATCCATCAGGCAGAGCTTCAGCCAGGATGAACGATTATATCGGCTGCTTTTGCGACTAGACGTTTTGAAAAAAACGCACCCTGCTCACTTGGTCGTAATTTTTGAGTATGGTATATAGTTCAACTTCAGGTGCGCTTCGATTCCACCACACCATCGGTCACCTGACGAACCGATGAAATGATTGTTCCGTACGCTGCGGAAAAGCGGGAGAGAATTGAAACCAAACATTTTATACTTGACTTTAAGCTCTCACTGCCCAAAACCAAATGCGTGAGTTTCCAAGTAGTGCTTATGAGAGGAAGATTTTCTCTTCAGATGAATGACAACAGTACTAGAGGCTACGCTTTTTAGTTCCACCACAGACCGACGTCAAACTAATAGAGGTTTAGAATAATCACAATCAAGGAAAACGGATGCTTCGTGTCGGCTTCAGGGAAATAAACGGAAAGAGGTACCAGTTAATCTCACCCACCGCTCAGGGGAGGTGAGGTTGAAAATAACAGGCAGACATGTCAGCAACCATATTAGACTAAGCGACACGAATAGGTTTACCATTTGACAAAGAAAAGTATCCCTACTGTGATGTTTGATATGTTCGAACCACTCACAAGAACCGCCAAAATACGGAAGTCCTAAAAGATAATCCTACTGTGGCTTGTAAAAATACGCCCTTCTCAAGTTGAGGTAGCTCACCAGATGTCCCAAAATTGTTTATTAGATGTTTCGAAAGAACATCAAATGTGTATCAATGTGGGGCTTAAAATAACTGAAGCAGTTTTTACAGCCTCTTTATGCGCTACAGCCAGCGTCCCTTGCGCGCTATTTCATGACACTGCGTTCACTCGTTCGATTCTCTATGTGTTCAATGGCTGCATACGTAATTCTTACATGCAGCTCAAGACAGGGCACTAAACTATCCAGTCTGTCAATCACGGAGCGCCGCTCATTGTCCAACTGGGTGGTACAAATCTGTTAGACAGCCGGAATCAGTGTCTACATCATTAGGGTAGGCTTGGGGTGGTAACAAGCAGCGCGGACAGCGAATCACGCGGTAGGACGAAATGGGTAGTGCTGGTTAGGTGTCTGGTTTTTTGATAAAAAGTTAAATATAGTGGAAAGTAGCCATCACATACGAGTAAGAGAACCGCGGAAACATCGGTCGTACACAGTGTTTTGTTGATAAACCCATAAAACAAGCAACCCTTGCTCTGTCGCTCACTTTGCATGAACTGAAGAAGCCGTGGGTAACCTTTAATTGACATTTAACCCTCTTACTCTGATATCGATTTAATTTTTCGTCGAGATATTTGATCAGTGATTCCAAGACACATTATGGTTTGGATTCATCTTAAACTGGAAACGATATAGACATCCTATATGGACTCAGCTGGCGGGGAGCGTTCTGTGAATCCCACAAAATAATACTATCAATGATAGGCATCTTTCTACGAAGAGAGATATAGGTCGCACTAATTTGCACTCTCTTGCGAGCGACCGTCTTCGAATATCTGTGGCTTGCTATGGGGCCCTTCGTTACGATATCCGACGTTATGCCAACCTACTGATGTTATTGCTTGACGTCACATGTGGTGTAGTATTGACTGATGCTTTATTTTGTTTGGGGCTGGTCTATCTCGCTGCATGCGCCATTTCCCAAGCGGTTCGCGGTGGTTTTCCCGTCACAACTGTCAGGCAGCTTAGCAGCCCATAAGCACTTCTACGTTTATTTTCAGTTATCGCAAATATACAACTTCGATGGTTTAGACTACTTGGCTGGTTGTTAAGACATGAAGAAACCCGGCTCCTTGAACTTTTCAATCAATCAAACCCTTAAAATGATTTTTTTTCAGTTACCTTACATTTCCACAGAGATAGAACTGCTAATAATGTCATATATCACCAGTTCCTCAATACAAATGTGCCTACTTACCTATAGGAAGTGTCGGTGCAAATTGATTTCTGCTGGCATTGAACCGCAACGTAACCCTTAGGGTTTCAGAATATTCTGTGAGCATCTGGTTGCAAAATGACCCATCGGTTAACAAAGTGCTTCTTGAAATCGATAACATTTGAATACAAATATCAAACTGGCATCCGGAAAAAATACGAACGATTTACGATATATCCGCGCAACGGTTGGTTCTACATGCTGACGGTTTAAATTGAATAAAATCCTGATCGTGGTAAAACATGTCGACCATTCACGTCATCTCACTCATTTTTTAACGTATGCTACGTCGTCTCGGGTTCATTTGGCTTAGACGGATATTTAGAATTACTATCTTCACAATTCACTTAGTTCTGCTCCAAGGAATGTTGTTGATCATTGTACAAGCTACACCAACGTACGAGATCCACTTTTTCATTCTCGATTCTTTTTCCCGAGCTCACTAAATGTTCAACTTTGTCTGGGACACAATATCGTTTGTAGGCATCTGTCGATCAAAACTTGAACAGATGTTTGGATGCCGAATTTGCAGACATGCTAAGTGCGTTCGTCCGGACGACCTATCCTTACACCAGCGCATTTTGCCTGTTCAACTGTAGTGGCATTTCGTTCCAGCAGAATGGGTCTACCCAATCGTAATAATCATTAATGTTGGATCTATGTGATGGCGCTCGGGGATGTGGGACAAATTTCCTCGTCGTTACTTAATAATCCGTTGTGGCTGTAACCAGTTTACATTGTCTAGACTTTGTAACTGATGGTGACATTTGCATACAACTTGTAGGCGTACTGGCCACTCGAATATGCCACTGTAGGCCTAGACTGTAAACGCTGTAGTTCACCTCGAAAGACTAACGCTTTACTGCAAGTTGATTTAATTCCCATGTTCAAACAGGGAATAAACTTCTTGATATTACTGTGCCACAAAATTCTAAACGAGAAAAGAATAGTTATGTAAGTTTTCGTTGCCTATATTGGTTGATCAGTTTATTTCTTTGTCTGGGAATGCAAAATTATGAGCAATTATCAAGGCATACTTTTTGCAAATAGAGATGAGCCAGAAATTTCATGATAGTACGTGTCTTATTTTGGCCATAGATGCATTCACACGCAAGCTACAGAAATCGCCTTCATATTTTCGGCCTGTGCCTAGCTGTTATGCAGTGTAATCATCCAGGAGAGTCCTTTTCCTATATGTTAATGAACGTTCAACAGAGAATCAAATTTCCTAATTGTTTCGTGATACTTATGCGATGACACTTGTTATGCAGTGTGTACTTTTATCCACCACTTCACTATCGATTTGCATAAGCATGATGCTTATAATGAACAGGACAACCTAACGAATAGTGAATCATGATAGCGAATAGTATTTAGTGCCGGATACTAAAAGAAATGTCCACAAACAGATATATTTCAAGGCAAATTCAATTTTGGTTTGAATTCCATATTTCCTATTTGTTGCCCAGTAAAACTTGTGGTAGGCCACCACAAGCCTTTTCTGATAAGTAAGTGTATAATGACTGCAAATAGTTGATAACAAATAGCAAACATTTCCACCCAAGCCCAAGCCAAATTCTTTCCCACTTGTGCAAATCGAACAGTGTTGAATAAGATTATCTCATTCTCTCTTCACTCTAGGTGAAAGGCGAACTGTTCTCTCTGCTTCTCATTAGTTTTCTTCCAAGAAGTTTAACCATGGTTGTGGCTAACTTGTCCCCATTTCGGATGGACCTACAAGTAGGCAAATTATTTCGGAAAATACGATTATCAAAAATTCACAAAGTTGTGGATGAGCTGTGCGTAATCCTATTTAGAAAGTATAATTTTGGTCTCCTTGTTCACACAGCAGTACACATCGGCAAGTTTTAAGCTGTGAATTATACACACAAAATCATGTCAAATGGCATTTTACCTAGTCGATCCTAAGCTGCCGTGGTCAAATATTCACTCCAAATTTTATTCAGCGCCTATTCTGGAGCCAGATTTGTCGGACAAACTAATGAAAATAATGTCAAAGGTAGATTTGGTAATGTTCCATAGAAAATTTCTCCTTTCAAGGAGGCCGAGGAGCCGTCCTTATTTGAAATCATCATGAGTACACATCTTGCGAAACCCATAGGTGTAAAACCGGCAACCTTACGGCCAATGCTTAAACATTTAACCGTTTGGCCATTAGTAGCTGGTCGATAGTGTGACCAGCTCTCACTTCGGCGGGACCGTAAAGCATTCATTCTTCTAGCACGGCAACCACAGCATGTGGCCATGTATTAACTGGCTCCTTGAGTGCAGCTTCTCAAAAGCGTCTGACTCATCTGATGACATTATTTTTCATTGAGGTACTTTTTGTTATTAGTGGAATGAAGAGATTTAAGACAGGACAGTGATAAGTTTTCGTCATCGAAAATTTGGATATAGCCTGATCTGACGATACATTCTCCTAAGACCACACCCTAACTATGCGGAAGTCCGGGACAAAGTTATGCTGTTAGACTTTTAATCTAGGTTCTCAGTGCTTTTTTCCAGTAGAATTCTTTCAGTTTTTACTCATGAGCATTCAGCTTTCGAACCAGGACAGCAGTAAGTGTGTGGATCATATTGCATATGTAATGTCCTCCACTTTCTGCAATCTCGTACCTTAGAGTCACTGGTATTGTTACTTTTGAAACAAATTAAACGCATCACTTGTACAAAGTCATCAGATCTCTCATGAAGTGCGAAATTGAAGAATTTTGGGTGAGTTGTTTCAGATAAAGTTAAAAGTAATGAAATTTGATCCCACTAAAGTATATCAAAGGCGCCCAGTTGGGTGGATATGAATTCAGCTGCATTGGATCAGCTCCTGTAGTGAAACCTAATAACAGTTTCCTTCATTATAGAGCATCACCCAACTGTCAGAATGACGATGACAAAAACTTGTAAACTGCTGTTCCTTATGATAATAAAACCGCACTCATTGCACTTTTCCAGAGTAACGTAAGGCAATAAGTGATTTTTTGATGTGGTTATATCAAAAAGGCTCACGCTCTCAAAACCCATTTTTCTTAGGTAAAATTAAAAACTCATTAGAGCAAACCAATACCGTCACGCTAAAACTTTCAGATCGCAACTTGTCCTCACATTTTTTACACAGTCAAAACCGTTGAACAGAAACTTTCATAGATTTGGTTTCACGAGTAACGATGACTATAGTATCGTAGGTTATTTATTACTGTTTTCTCCACTAAATGAACTTATAACAAATGTCCGTTTGTAGAGGACTACTAGTATCTACTAAACCAATAATTGGCGCTACTATCAGGGGTGTAGAGGTGCAACTGCTTCTTGTGAAAAAGAAATTTGAATAGCCAAACAAATTGTTTACAATATTGAATAAGTGAATACCAACGCTAGGCTTACTCTGGATGACGGGTGTTATTATTATTAGTAGTATAGTAACAAGAACCATAAGCAATGAATTAATTGCCAATTGTTCTGAGATTCAACTTAAATACACATCGCCTGCTCATCTATCGTCATAGCCTAACAGCTGATTTCCTGAACTTGTAATGAGACCAAAGTTTGATTTTCTATCTACACAACATGGAATTTTCAGTCTTCGATGGTTTCACTAAAATTGAATAAGTGGAAAATGTGAATTTTTTCTACCAAATTTAACTGGTTTTGTTCACTGTACTGCGCAACGCACTATTAAACTGAATGCCTATCTACGGATGTTTGAGACTATTCTATACCCTTGCACTTGCCTGTCAGAAAATTGTTGTTCAACAGGGTGTAGAAATTAGTGCACAAAAGTACCTCCGACATTTGGAAATTTTAATCGAGACTTTGTCGTCCAAGTGAAGTCACTTCAAGCCAAACAGCCAAGTAGATATTTGTAAGATGCACACTTCTCGTAAATTCCTCTGAAGATGACAAAGCTATAAAGCACTTAGCGGTCGGTTTTACACAGAGGACAAAATATCGGCTGTGCACACTATCTTAACATACCTTGGAACACTGCCTCTCTAAATGTCGGTCAAGTACGTCCACCTCGCGAATTCGAGATGGCCAATTTGACAACATGAAACTGTTTTACTAGAGACTGGGAAGTGGCCAAGGTAAATTTATTAGGTAGATTTCCCTTGGAGTGGAGCGGACAAATACTTTCAAGATTAATTTCGTTGCAGCTGAACATTCAGCGGCGAGCAGATTAAAATAAGGCCGTTTGAATGCCATCCATAAATCACCAAAATTGGAACAAGAAGTGCGCCGCGCGGCAAGCGCATGACTAATTTATGGTTCATAATTCTACACATAACTGCGATAGTTCCTGAAACACGTTTGTGAAAAATAACAATACCGCGTTCGGGTCTCTTCTAGTGATTTTATTATACTGGACTGGTAAATATCGCCAGCCACAATTATCTATAGATTGTCTGTGGCAACGAAAAAAAGGTTGCACGCTTCAATGCTCCTGTGCGAATCTTCCAAACGCACCTGTTTCACGATATAGATCTATTCTTGACCACATGACTGTTTGACAAATCCATCTCTATGGCCATTGTAACACGCAGACCTTCGTCACTAGGTTATCTCTTTTCTCACATGGTCACCAGTTTCATACTCATTTGTGCTCATTATTTACAAGCACGAGCAGCAAAATGTTGAAAGATTTGGAAAAACAAAACAACAGCTGGACTTTGCTTCGATCAAATTTAGGAAAAAAGAATCAATTACTAAGTATCAGTTTGTAAGTGTTCAGGGCAATAGTACTTTGTTCATACCATTTCTGTGTACACATCGGACATTTTCTTAAGACTTTTGCACTAACTGCAAAGAAAAAAGCACGGCTACAAGTGTTGCTCAGGCAAAGTGCATTAACCTCGTCCAGTAACTCCGACCTCACAGCTAACCATCAAATGTGTGAGTTGAAGACCGTCGTAAACGACAGATTCACTTGAGTCTTCCAGAAAAACCAGTAATTTGCGAATGAGCGTACCTGTCTCAATCAGTTCAGTTGAGTTCAAGTAGAACATAAGCGTGACGAAACTGAGTCCCAAGAACGGCGAAAACGGATGTGGGCTGTCAGAGTTTTCAGCAACCTGTGAGTAGTTTCCTTTATGAAAATTTGTGAGTATTTCAGCTCAGAAATTTTACTCTTTGACGCCATCAACATTCTTCCATTCCTCTTAGTCTTACAACCGTGGGTTTAAAAAGCCTTTTGAGTTCCGCGGTTGAATAGTTTTAGTGAAAAAATGGTGAGTTCATTTCACTTTCGACACTCTTATGTAGGAAGCGGTTACACCAGCCGAGAGGAAAACAAAAAGTGGAAGAAAGGAAAGAACAAACAGGAGGAGAATAAAAACGTCATGAGGAGAAATTAAGTATGATTGTTTCCCCGTGGAATAGAATGTACTGAGTATTGCTAAAGATGGTATCAGTTGAATCCGTACGGAAACCACGACAGTCTTTGAGCATGTTTCATTCCTGTGAAATCCGAAAATTGGTGAGCAGACTTAAATGAGTCTTATCGCTGCACGCAAAGATTTTCTCGAAACAATTCCATTGTTGGTTGAAAAAATTAATTGTGTAAAACGAGTCTGGTTGTTTGACATTATGCTCAAATTTATTTTTGTCTCGTTCTTTCGTGTGTAGGCGTTTAATTGAAGAAAGATCCGGTTTCGCTTGACATTCGCTAATGTTCGCTGATCGTCACTTAATCTATGTTATCATGGGACTTTCCGGACTTAATTTAGTTACGTAAATTACTTTTGTTTCTCCTAATTGTAAGAAGTCATGTCAAGTTTAGGAAACGCGTAAATACTTCACCCTGAGAAACGGGTCTCTTGGGCACAGAAATTAGGCGAATTGGATTTTTCTGGCACTCAGTGATTGAGTTGGCGTTGAGGGTATCACGGATGCGCATACACATGAAACTGGATGCTTCAGTCACATGGAGATATCTCTGTCGTTTGGAATCCAAATCAAGCCGCCCTGTATCAGCTACACCCCACTTTATCACTTCATAATTATGTAGAAATATAACCCTTTTAGGTTTTAACGCAAACATTTGTCACAAAAATTTATCATGAGGTAAGTAAAAATAAGTAGGTTGTCTTCAAAAACTATTTTATCAGCGAAATTTTCATAAATAGCTTGGAGTTTTGTCTTGGGAGTTCATTCACCTAATAATAAGTTAACTGAGTATTTCTCATTGTTGAACCTATCAGCTGTAACCGTTGGAATAATAACCACTGCTATATTCTATTCAGCTGCGACTGATGAGAAATTGTTGTGTTTCCAGTTAGCACAGCCAACAATAAAATGCTTGAATTTGTCTCCTCATTGCCGTATAGTGGCTAAATGTCCTGTTCTGGTGGGACAACCAACAGGAAATATTTCATCCCATAGGTGCCACTAGTAGAGTTCCAGAGGTCTTGATAACTGCTATTCTCTCATTCAGTAAATTCCATCAGTTGCCGTCTCTGGAAAAGGACAACTATATTTTAGGTCTGCTCGGTATGTTAGGTATCAGATTACCTAATCACTGTATGGGGCATGCTTGCACTGTTTTTGAGTGGAAATTTTTGATATCTTCTGGTATAGCCTGAATAAAGTCACACTATCTTAAAGCATTTTGAACAAAACCAAAATACTTTCAGACTTTCAGTGAACTTTTCCACCCACACCTACTGTTCTAGCCAGAATGCCCTGTGACCTTATTTATGGGCATGCTGCACTGAATCAAGGTTTTCCGGCAGTTTTTGTGTCAACCTCCTGGGTTCGTGACACCCTAAATTGCATTTTTCATAGTGTCATTGGTGACTGTGAATGGTACCGAGCATGGTTGGTTTCCAGACTTATATATGTGCTGACAGAAAATGAACATTTGCCGTTTAAGGTCCAATGATAAAGGGGAAGTTGTACGAAAGAAAGTCAGTTCATTTTGAACTAGATTCCTCTCTTCGTGCTCCCTGATATAGATTGTGTTCAAAATTGTGAGCGTTGTTAGACGCTTGAACGTCTCTTTAATGTTCTAGCAACGATTCTCTATAACTTCAAACGCGATTGGACCGAGACTTTGCGTTTGGTCCACCGTGTGTTCATGATGGA
Source organism: Opisthorchis viverrini (assembly GCF_000715545.1). NCBI lineage: Eukaryota > Metazoa > Platyhelminthes > Trematoda > Opisthorchiida > Opisthorchiidae > Opisthorchis > Opisthorchis viverrini. The sequence goes on from NW_008751804.1 coordinate 717,942, forward strand.
CTTGTTACTGAATTTCACCTAAACCCACAGACCATGACAAATACTATCCACCGTCGACTTGTACAGGAATGTACTTAGGCAACAGACAGAAATGTATGCTGAAAAAGAGAACAATAGATTTGATGGTCGAAACTCACCGGGGAGCACCGATTCGAGTTTATTCAGTCTGAATATATTCTGATTATATTTGCCTGATATTGCATGCTCTTATAAGATGTCAATAATTTTCCGACGTTTTGCAAAAATTTTAACTAAGTTACAATCTCTCTGAGTCTGCATTCCAGTGAATGCCCATTCACTTGCTTTATTCTGTTATGTACTTTCTTACATTACCTTTTGATTTATTTAATCGCTCACTGGGACCTAGTGTTGTGGAGACTTCCGACATCATGGCTTTCTTAATCCGCACGAACTGACTATGTGACCTCACTCAATAGTGAGAAACTTTCCAGTAGCGAGAAATCTGAAATGGAACCAATACAACGCTGAAGATAGAACAAAGTGGATCTTCCTCCAGTCTTTGTATAGGATGGTCTTATGTCTCTAACGCGAGCTCGCCAATAGTGTAACGCCTCGACGGTCATTACACAGGCCACCTCAAAAGACAAGTGCACAGTTCCATAATGTGTGAGGTAGATTCTTTTTGATGAGTACTTACTTATTTACTTATTTCCTTACATACTTACCCACACACTTACTCACTTACTTATTTACATTCTGCTCACAATGTTCTCTAGCGGATAGTATGAAGGGCCTCCCTAAATGGATTACAAAATAATTCACCAGGGAACCAAAATTTCAAAATATCCAACAAGGCAGAAACGATATAAAGGCTTCAAAAAATCGAACTATTGGACACAGTTTTCCCATCATTAGAGCAGTTGTTTTTTGGACGACCGTGAACATTGAAATCACCTTCATGGAGCCATCAAAATAGGTTTACTCTCTAGGAAGGCTACACCGATAAAAGAATAATGCACAACTTATATTCCATTAACAAAACGACAGTTCTCTGGTTACTGAGATTAGAGGACCTGTTTTGATTACTGGATGGTCTTCAGCACCTCATTTAAATAGGTTTCAGCTTCATTCGTGTTTTTCACTGCAGCATACAGTAGTGATTGGAACACGGAAATTCGTTTTACCGTGAATAGCATCGTAAAAGGCCGCGAATAATAGGATGAGGTCACTTGAAAAACGAAGTAGCAGTGTAATTCTGGGTGAAAGCTCTCCTTTCTTTGATCCATCCCTTGAGTCCTTAACCCGCTGAGGAGAGGGGAAATAAGTGAATGAAGCCACTGTGCATCCCACTCCTTGAGATGATAACTGCTGTTCTTCAAAAGTTACAAAATAATAGGAAAACAAGATTATGACTCTCTTCATTATGGAGTTATCTGTATTGTTCACTTGTACAAAAGCCAGTAAAAAGCAACTCGGTTGTATGCCTGCCTTCGGTCAGAAAGCAAGTTTCCGCCTTCTTTAATCATCCTGCTACTAATTAGTAGCCCACAGACAGCGACAAACACTGATACAACTTCACACTTATGGTAAACGACTGGCTTTCAATTATACGTCAGTTGATTTGTCCATCATGCTGTAATCACATATGGGGGCATGGTCAATGCATGCAGTGACACATTTAGGCTACTAGTATTTCGACACGCTAGGATAAACGGAATCGCCTAATGCTTTGACTCGATTTAGCTTTATGTGAATAAGCTACTTCCCCTACCAATCAGATTCCGAGGCTAGTGGAATCATTGTTAGCTATGATAGGAAAGTTTAGCATAAAAGTGGTAGCTAGGCAGTTTTAAGTAGCGTTCATGATTCGTAACATTTCATGTCAAAAAGGCTTTGTGTAACTCTACTCTAATGGCTTTCAACGATCTGCTTTTAAGCTGAACATTAAGCGCTAACAAAATTCTGATGATTCCAACAGACTTCACGTTGAATGGGCTGAACATTAAGCGCTAACAAAATTCTGATGATTCCAACAGACTTCATCGTGAAATGAAACGGTATAAAAAATGGAAGATTCCAGGAAAAAAGCTAGTAATGTGAGTCAGATTGAGCAAACAAAACCTCAAGAAATATTTGGCACACACAAACCAAACACAACACCAAAGGCTTTCAAATAAAAAATGACATACATCAATTCACATTGCGGTCCTCACCACAGTTTCACAGGAAGGTTCTTAGGATTAGCGCCTAACGTTGGGTCGAAGTATAAAACAGTCGGCACCTGAAATCTCCTTCACCATGACATTTTATCACAAACTATGTGTTATTAAATTTCTGTTGACAGACTAAAAGTGGCATTTTTCCGAATCTTTTTAGAGTTTCCTCTTCTGGGCAGTGTTTATCGCAGCGTTCTCCTCACAGAAGGGCCAACTCGGACAGGAATGAATTTTTTTGAGAAAGAGTATATAGAATTCAAGATAGATGTGTGCAAAAATTGCGCAAATCTTCAAAATTGGTGTTAAAAACAGTACTCGACTGATTTTTATTCGTTCAACTTAATCGGGATTATTATTGTATGAGCTGCTGCAAAGCGAAATCGATGCCGACTAGTGACAGGAACCGTCGTGTTTTGAATAATCATTTCAAAACAGTGACTACATAAGCTGCTATTCACCACTAAGTCTTTATCATAATTTTGAGTAGTACAAAGAAGATACCGGTCAAAATTATGCAAAACATTTTTACAAATTTTAATATGTAGTAATGGCACCCCGAGTGAACTTTAACCAGGGCGTGACGAAACTAGCTAAACCCAACACCCGCATCACTTGTATTCTGTCTTGAAACGTTTGACAGCCGGTGAATTCGTAGCACAACAAGAATAAAGCTTACACAGTACGTCTAAATCAAAGCATTTCTCAAGTGAGAACGCAAGTGTTATTTCGAATGAATAGAACGGCAAATCAGTGTTAGCCGTTTAAGATGGTCCGGACAAGTCGAAGGCTGAGGCCAAAAGAAATACTGTGATAACTAACCACAAGCCAATGCAAGATACATATCAGTCCTTTTGTTCGTGTCTGGAGATCCTCAATAATAGTAGTCAACTGCTGCCACTTTCTAATGGATCCACTGCCTACATTATTTCCTCGTATTATGTTATTAGTACTGCTGTTATTATTACTGCGCCAATTCAGGAATTCAACGGACGCTTGTTCAATTTCACAAATAGCAGCTTACTCTGTGTTCCCTTTAGACAGCGGAATGGGCCAAGTAACCACTGACAGTTTTTGAAAAGAGCATAAGAAGTTTTAAACCAAATTGGAGTCGCTCCCTTCTCCTTTTGCTTTCAACCATAATATCTGTTCTATGACCGGATGGCAGTTAAATGCCAATATTTACTCACAATTCATTGCTTTGAGTATACACAGTATACGAAGAATCGTTAAATAAAAACCGTCGAGTGAAGGATAAGTCTTTTAAGGTGAGATTTCCCACGACGGCGAATGACGTAACCAAGTCATCTACAACGCGAATAAGCAATTATCGTTGGATGTTGTCCATTTCTGAGTAAGTGTGTACAAGACTTACCAATTTATGACGACTAAGACTTGTATCTGGAGCTGGCATGTTCAGAAACTCCGCCCAAGAATGACGCGGTCGAACGTCATCGGCGGCTTAGACTACGTCGAAAACTGCGTCGCACAGTAGGAAACACGTTGAAATTCAGCATCGTCACTTGCTGTGGACCCCTCCGGGGCGTAACCCTTATTCATAAAGCAAACTTAGAGTACTATCGTGGTGAAATTGGTGACCAAAACTTTCGTTCGTGGCTTCTCGTTTTTTCGGATAATTTCCCGCTACTTTTATCTCTGTTAGTAGCACCATCCGATTTGTATCCGAATCGCCATACACCGTTCAAATGCAGATGGAAAGACGTTGATTTTTGAAAAAATATATATTCAAATACGTTACATAAGAGTACATTACGTCACGTGCCTCCGATATTAAACACAAATTATCACGTGTACGCCTGATTACAGTTTATGCGAGATGTCAGATGCAGACGGTGCTGATAGAAATGTTAATGAAGGAACAAAAAGGGGGAATAATTCGAGCTACGAAGAAATTTCCTGCGAAGTAGACTTTACCACCTTTCTTAGTCTGAAATTCAACGCCTTCTGTGGGGGCTTGTATAAATCCGTCATGCAAGAGGCTGGATACGTGGCTGGTTTGTTTTTCATTTTGAGTAGCAAGCTTGTAGATTAGGACTGGTCACATATCCTCGATAGGTCTCACAGTGAAGACGAGAGACAAATAGGTCAACACCTATTTCTTGGAACGTAGCTTTCAAAATTGTCTATTTCGTTGTTCATCTGTAAAGTATCCACAGGCTACAGATACAATCGTTTTGTCAAGCTTCATCCAAGCATTTTGGAAAAAAATTGTGATCACTGGATTGACCACTGATAAGTTTTCGACAATACACTCATTCGCATATCTATTGGGTTTTGACGAGAGACTCACCTGGAGTCATATGAATCTTTCAGTTTCGACGTTATTAAGCAACTGAATGTGCTACTGCTGGACCTAATGCACTAATCATAAGGTTGCTAAAAACTCCGACTCTCAAAGACCGGTTTCGTTCTTGACGCTCATCAGGTAGGCATAGTCTCTAAGTTTCCGCCATGAAAACTTCCAATTTGAAACGAAGGATGCTGGCACATTTGGACTTTACTGCATGCGATGAAGAATGATGAGACGGTTAGGTGGACACAACCATGAAGCGAAATTTTGATGAAATCAGACTAACACATTACGTGGCAGCGTTAGTTGATAACAGAGAATTACCACTTGACAAACACCCCATTGATAATATCTGAAGAACAGTAATGAACACGATGGTCTACGTAAATAGTACATAGTAAAAAGTAGCAGGTATCATGTTCGGCTGTTTCATTGAAATTTGGCAAGCTTTATATCTAGTAAGCACTTCCGAAAGACGAATCTATTTAGATATGATTACGTCTTGATAAAAGACAAACGGGTGGTAGGTTCAGCAACTGGGCTATGTGTGCCTGGAAGGAAGGAAATATTTCCAGCTTATTGTGAACATAATTTTCCTTCCTGTCACTCGCATGTGCACAGAAAAATTTTTTGTTGGTTAATAAAATACAAAACCCAATTATGCTTTTCAAGAAAATATGAGGCTTATTTTGTAGCGAATATCTCGTAAATTAGTTGAGAAAGAATGATGCATATTAACTCGCCCAGTTCAACTGTGCCCTTAAACGAGGTGCTACGACGTGTTTTTTTAAGAGTAAGACAAGAAACATTTTCTTCATCGCTGATCTTAGAACTCATTGGCATTTTTAGATCTTGTAGCTTAACTGAAAATTTATCGGACCACCAAGGATTGAGGTTTTCAAAAGGTTCCGGTGCTCTTCACACTGGAGTTTGCATAGAAGAGTATGGCATAGGGTTGGAGTATTGTACTACGTTATTTGTCATTCCAACAATATTTAACGTCTCTTGCTGGTGACCCAAATAAAGTGCGGTTACCTTTTAGTCTGTTCATCTAATGACATTGGCAGAAAGCACAGCACGAAGCCACAACAGTATCATTGTAACAAGACTTGCAACTTTGAGCAACGTTTTTTAATGTTTTCGAAAAAAGGCTAAGATTCATCTGGTTTAGCACCGGAGTATCAGAATTATTCAACCTATAGCTGTCATCTGAAGCGTGCAGGAGGAAGGTATCTCCAAAGTGCGCAGCGATCAGGGCAAATTCAAACAGCTCACAGAGTGGTGAGGATGAATTCACGAACGCTATGAAAACGTGTTTGTCTTTTGTTTTGTTGATGTATAAAAGACAATCATGTCAAAAATACTTTCATTTGCATACAAATTTGGCTCAAAGAGGAGGCTTAACCAAATTCAATTGAATCTCTTGCTTACGAAGATCCGCGTCAACTGAATATGTTGCGCCAGGATAAATGATGTTCCAGGCCGTACGAAGAAGAACATCACATATGGGAGATTCGGTGGAGATTTAGCTGTCTCCTGAAAAAACCATATTGGTGTGCAAATGAGTGTGTTTGTCGGGTTTATTGCAGTTTGGGTTCGCACAGAATATAAGTTTGATGGTGACCCTGGGGATTTCTCCTAACTTGTGATACCCAATTAGGACAAACACGGCCGTGTGCTCTCGAACAGTTATCAGTAACTATACTTCAAACTGCGGCGCTTACATTAACCTGAAACCCGGATGCACCTTGTCTCCACTTTGGGAATAGAAAAATCTGCTACATGTTACGTGATTGCTGATTGCGCTTTATAACACATAGGCTGGGTTATTTTCCTTTCGATTCTCTTGACCCATTCGTCTCCGTTGATCAATGTGCTGATGAATCTGCATATAGTCTGCTTCGTCGGTTTCCTCCGGTTAGAAAATAGGTCATCACTTGTGAAACAGACAACCTGATAACATAAAGAACCAAACAGAAAGGCTTGATTTTCTGCAAGAGATAGTGGCGAGCTGCATAGTACACGATACTCCGTAACAGCGTCGTAAAATTGACCACACGGGCGCTAGTGCCAGACACTCGGAAAAACACGAGGTTATAATAAATCAGACAGTTCTCTTCAGCTGTTACCAACCGATACCGTAAAGTGAGCTGTTGAATTTAAAAGCATTTGAGAATGTGGCCAACCCAAAGGTCTTTTTTGAAAGTGGATTCGTTGAATATTCTACTGAATAACGGGTAAACGTTTGCATTTTAGTACCTCGCAAAATGTGAATACATGGTAAATTTTGATCACATTGAAGGCAAACGGAAACAGGTATAATGGGATCCAATTTGCACCACTTTCGAATGGTGTAAAACGAGCGCATGGAGCTTTCAGGTAGCCAATAAAGTTTCCACTCTGCACGGTACAACACTAACGGATATCTTAGGTGTTTCACCAACATAGCACTATTACAAAAATTCTGCTGTAGAGAGACGCATGTGCCAATGGAAAATCAGGAAGCTCTGGGCTCCCTCCACTAAAGGAAAATGATGTGTATTTTGTACACAATATATCACATCCTTGCAAAGGATGGATAATTGGGTGGATGTTGTAAGTTGGTTGTTTTTTAGATTTCTATTAATCCATCGTATTCCTAATGTGTCACTGTTGACAACTGAGGGGGTTTTTACACTCTAACCTGTGACAATATAGCCCACGTACTAGAATCAATGGCTAAATAGGGTTGGCTTTTCTCAAAATTGCTGCAATCTTCATCGTCTATGCATTCTGACGGTGAACTTCAACAATCATTTATTAAAAAGCCTAAGTTAACGGACATAACCGAAGCAAGATGTCTCAGTCTGAACAACTGTCTGTCAACCAGAAAGACAAATACACTTTGAGGTATTTTAAAAGTGTGAATGAATAGTCCCCTGTTAGTTGAGTTCGGGCTGAATTCGACCGAAGATTAATAGACCTAGTTACAGAGGGCTTTGGTGTCTGTGACCAAAAAGTGCCTGGTGCGCTCTTGCTGCCAGTACACCTTCTTCTCAGGAAAGTTTCTATGTATCATGGAACAGGAAGTAAACTTTCCAGTAATTTATGTTCCTCCGTTCTGTACGGTCTGACAGACCCTGCTGATCATCGCCATCTCTTGTAACTGAGATGTTCAGGACGACTTGTAATTTATGTTTGGTTATTCGCTAGCTGTTCCAAAAAGCAAATGATGTATTCTTACGGTTCGGTTCCTTTACATTCTTACCGCTTGTTGTTGTGGAGCATCTTATACTGAGGCTGTGGGAAACGTCCTGGTGTGTCCGATACTGCAAATGTCTGCTTCGTCCCTTACTCGCAGTGCACACCACTATCGTTTGATTGTGTAGGTTTACGAAGCGTGTGGTAGCGTAGCACCAGAAAATGATGTCGCCTGTAACAGAAAGCTCTTTATTCAAACCTTTGCATGGTCATCACGATGGCAAACCATAAAACCTTACACAAGAATTTCAGCCAGTATATATCGCCAATAGAATAAAACAAATAATTGAACTCAAAATTTAAACTTTGGCTATAAATCCTGCTTGAAAGAACGTGTTGCTGCTCTTTTCTGGAATTCTTGTGCACCCTATCAATTCGGGTGATTTTCCCTTCGGTTGCTGACGGCCGCCTGCTTTGTTTCTCGCTCGTAAATTGCCGTCAAGCCTCACGCTATACTTGTTGATTCGCTCGTCTATTCCAAATGTTTTCGCAGAAGACTATAGATTCAAGTCTAAAATGCAATCAAATCGCCCCATAAATTCCTAATAATCCCCATCTCACAAATTTCTGCACTGAAGTAGCGAACATTTAGATACCTCCTATGAAATGCTTCCCGTCTGGTACATCCTACGGTAGTTTATCGCATCTAACATGAAGGACACTATGTGCTGACATTTTATGGGACACCTAACTGTCTAGACAAGTTTACCGAGATGCTTGTCTTTAAGAGTGCATTAGTGGTCGAAGTGTTTACCAAGTGGGCACACATGCTGCTTGCATATTCGCCAAGCTGCAAGCAAACAAAATGGAATATTTCTTATGCATTTTAAAATAAACAAGGCTAACATTCTTCTTCGAATTACAAGTAAAAAAATAAATCATTCAGTTGTAGCATCTTTTCGATGCCTAGCTGCCACGCCACGCGAAAGAGGCTGGGATACTGCCAGGTTGCATAAGCCTATACAGGAGAATCGAGAGGCCAGGGGTCGGGGTCGAAGACCCTCCGGGTCGGGTTCGAACCACGGACCTTCCGGTCAGTAAATTCACGCTATAATCAATTGGACCATCCCGCCCCGTAGAACAAACTGAACTGTCGAAGAAGATCCAATCCCTTTTCAGTTCATCGGAATCACGGAATGTCCTGCCTGTATGTAAAAAGCAAGAGACAAAGTAGTCTGAGCTGACATATGATGGAAATATTCAGCGGTTATCACACAGTGAAGTCACTAAGAAACATTCCACCCACAGAAATTTGCCGAAAATAGCTCTGAATAGGTGTGAGCATAATAAGTCTTCACCGTAAATTTTACATGTTTTCTTCGGGACATTTGAATTTCATTTGATTGCTCATTCAAATAAAGCATTCTGGAAGCTGATAACTGGGGAATCATGAGTTGAAATACCTTGTCTTCTCCAGTAAGAACCTCAAAATTAACTTTTTCATTCTTTTGAAATACAACAGCAACGGAGTTCTTTAATGGCATACCTAGTCCTAATCGACTGAAAGTGTCGAATGAGCATTAAAAACGATCAACAAATAGCGCCTGGTTAATGTCTCTTTCCACTATCAAGAGTATGATAAAATTCATTTGGTAAAGACAACCTCTTCCAGGTAATCCGGTTCTCGCAATTAGTTTCGCAGTTGCAAAGTGCTCTCAAAAGTTAAACGTGATGAACAAAGAATACATGTTGGTAGTTGGCTGAACTGGACATATGTTTGTATTCGTAAATTTGTGTTATGCATGATCACTGCTATCAAGCCATTTGTTTCGAGTAATTTCCTGACAGCCTAGCTCGTGCGATCTGGTTGTTTGCTTTTTTCCATTGATGTTCCCTTGTATGATTAACCCGCACTGAGAAGTAAATTAACTATTGCGATTGATAGAATTTAATTTATTCATTAACAAAGTATATGCCAATCATCTGCATTCCCTTGAGATCTCGGTAGAATCATTAGGTTTATCAAAATTTCCTTATTGTACCCACTTTCAACAGAGATATTTGCTAACGTTACTTGCGATATTTTCAGTGAATTTTTGTATAATGGTCGAGTTTATTAAAGAGACTGTGGCCATGGAAGTGCCAGACTAACTGCACACTTGATCCACTCATGGCCCACAATGTTGCCAGCTAACACTTAATTAAGAATCACCGGTCAAATATAACAGGTTGCTATATTTTGGCTGAATTTTAAAAATAATAAATGAGCCCAGATTTGTCCCCCCTCAAAGTTCGCCAGCGTTTCCACGAATCGTGAATAAGGAGGTCATAATGGATGTTTCTATAGCGCAGCACACGTCTTCAATGAAATTGGACAAGCTATTTAGACCAGGATACTGGGCGATTTTTGCAAAATGTATTCATGATTCAGGGTATATCTATATCAATCCTTGCTTCACGTCTACAGTGATACTCCAGTGGAACGATCAAACATTTGCATATTAGACTAATTTTGATTGTTCTGCAAATGTGCTGGTTATTTGTTAACAACACAGAGAGACTTAACGTTGCTATCTCTTTCGTTACCATATATCTTAGCCCTTAAGTATAGTGCATACAGCAACATGGCTAAGGCTACTACAGTGATCGCGGCAGAACATCTGAGCTAGGATATAGGCAAACAAATACGTAATCACAGCCATCGTGCCACTCTCATATCTCGTGATCTAACTTTTCCACTTGGTCTACAAATACAAACAGGAAAAACACATATCACCTTTGACTATTACAGTTTTCGAATAACCTGCATGAATATGATGTTGGACGAATAAAACGATAGAAATGGTACTTTCTGAGAACGAACGAGTCAGTCCGAAACAGCTAATTCCTAAAACCTTAGAGACCTGCGTAACCATCAAAGGTTTATTTTTTAATGGGGATTTTATCCTATAAGTGAAGCTTGATAAAGGTAAAAACCGAAGAGGCACAGTACAGTTGTCTAATTTCTACTGTAAATCACTAGAAGTTTGCATCTCACAGAACCAGCGACCATTAGTTTGAACATCGAGCCACTCAACTGTGATTTTCTGCTCAGTAATATTGAATTGCGGGTATAGAAGGGCTGATTACATTCTGCTCCTCTGTCTAGTTGAAGCTCAGACGCTGTAGGGTATACAACAACAATTGGCACAACTCATACCTCTAAAAAAGAAACAGTAATGCGTTATTTTTACACTTAAAAACTTTTTTACAGTAGTGGTTTCTGCGAAATGATCTAGAAAATATTAAATGCTCCTGTAAAATCTCATTTGACTAAAATATGGTTGAATATTCACACATTTAGAAGGTTATTTGGACAAACCCATAACTGAACCGACCGTCTGTTAACTTGGTTGGTTTCATCGTAAGAAATGCCTTAAAGGCAACAGCTGAAACTTACACCTTAGCCTTTTTAATGCAAAAACAATGCCTTACCCACTATGCTAACCAGACCGCAATACAATGCTGCCACATTAAGTGACAACAGCTATTTGTGTGTTGCTATTTCCTATTGACCAAAGGTCTTCAGAATCGCGGCCTCTCGGACTAACGAAGTCTATTGGTAGCTGCCGGCGAAAATCCACAGTATTTCCATTTTGTCCCCTTATTGCTTGTTAAAAACTGAAGGAGTTGACTGAGCGTACGAGTAGCATAAACCAACAATGCAATAAAGAACGATTGTAAGCACTGCACCCATACATGTGGAATTAAGTGTCTCTGAGAAAACTCTGGTATGTATATCATTGCAAGTAGTTTCGAAGGTTAAATCACGTGTGCAAATTCTGCTGGCATCTCAGCGTATGTAGCTGATAACTAGTTTACGAACTACACTGCTTCTCGCAGGTTTTGGATTGCTAGACCTCTCAATCGTAAAAACCATCGCACCAAGTAAATCAACAAAAATGGCGAAAAAAGGTATTCGGCGTCGCATAGTGGATAAACTATCCCATTCTTTTTAATTCCGTTGCTTGTCATTCGGGTGATTAGTCAATTTTTCAATCAAGCCCACCGGATCGGGCTTTCCAAAGGTCGGCTGACATTTCGTTCAGATACCTTGCGATCTGCCCTGCGTTTTACTGTCAGAAATCATTTTTAAACTACCACAGAATTGGATAATCTGTTGTGGTTGTTTACTTCGTCCATGGTTTTGTGTATTGTACTAATGACCCTTACCGTAATCAATGCAACGAGCCTAGCAGCTTGCCGATTTAGTGTTTGGAAAGAGCCGCTAAACTCTTCGCTCCAAACCACACTCCAGTCGTTCTCCCTCAAAAACACCTTCCATCCGATTTATGCTTCTTAAGAAGCAAACATTTCGAGTGACGTTCCCTCAGCAGTTCGTTTACAACAATATCTGTTCATTAAATTAAAGGAATATGTATTTGGAGATCAGTAATCGATCGGTAACCCCATGATGGGCAAAAGGAGCTGCTGAGTAAGACGCAAAAGCTAGAAATTACATGTGTTAACTTTGCTGTCGTCTGTTCTTGACAGTTTTTCGAGTTTTTTATTGCAATGGACGTTGGCATAGCATTCACCTGTTATTAGCGCCCAATAGCGGAGTGCATTCTAGACAATGCTAAGTTTCTTTCAGAAGCCATCTAGCATGTGACGTCGATGTTTCATCATTTTATCTAAAAATCATACGTAGAACGGTACTCTCTGTCTTTCACTCTAAACCAGTCTTCAACTCATATATGGTTTTTTACACCTCAGGTGATTTGCTCTGTTAGTAGCTGTCCTGTTTTCAACAGGTAAGAAGTTAAACGTGCGATTAGGCCGGATTACTTCAAACAGCAGAGTGAACACAAGTGGGGAGAACTTCTTGGCTACTCGTCTCAGCTAGCTTCTTTCTAATAATGCGCAGTGCCATAGGTGACAGTGAATATCCTTCCAGTTTCAGGATATACGCCCCTTTGTATTTACCAACGTGTCGCATAACCAAACGTGAAGGCGAATCAAATCGGTGCACAATTAAATCTGGTCTAAGCTGTTCAACGTATACGTTCCCATGTGCCTGGTAAACTCATTTGGTGTCCATCTGTGAAACGAACGAGACAGTATCCAAGGAAATATTGACAAACTAGAAAACCAACCATCTCATTGCCCAGGCACGTTGTAACCCTTGTCGACGTCCGAACAATAAGACACCACGTCCAGCTGTTAGCATCAGTTCAATAAGGTATGTGTGTACTTTTCTGCATTAGGCCTTCCTGCCAAAAAATCATCTTCCACATTGTAAAGGCAGTCAGCCTGATTTTGAAGTCCTGTTTGATGTGCTGTTGTTATTTTCCAACGTTCCAATGACTGTGGGGGATTATTTTTCCTACTTTTTTATTTGAACACGGTGGCAAAAATTTCAGCACACGTATCACAGACCTGAAAGGACTGTAATTACTTTCCATCCATAATAGCGTATTCGTTAACCATAATGAAATCTGTCGGAAAAAAAGGCATTCTTATGGTACTCTTGTTCTTATGGCACACTTTGCCCTATATATTGGTTACAAAAATCATATACGTATGTGTATATAGACGTATATATTCAACCATAATTCTGTCGTGACTGCTGTCTTAGGTAATCTGGTCTCGGTTCATAAAAATCTAATGCTTGCTCACCAAATAAAACATGGCAGTCAATTCCCACATTCTTGCCGTTCTGACTAGGATCGATGGAAATCCCAGGGAAAGCAAGAACAGACTGTTCACCTTAATAGCATTGCGCCACTAGAGTGAGACCAAAAACTGACCTGATGCTTGGCTATGGGGATAAAAAAAATTACGTTCCTTCAAATTTGCACAACTGACTAAATTCTCCGGAACAGTTAGTTCCTCTAAAAACCGATACACAGAACCATCCATCCAAAAGGTTACGCAGGCTGCAACGTAGACAGCTGCCCAACATTATTTTGGTTGAGTCCCATTCAAAAAACAACTAGCTGATATATTCAAACATCCAATCAATGATGACATTGCTCGTGTGCTTAGGCGTGTCCTGGAAGTTATTTCCTGCCGGTAGGGCTCCAGTGGGGATTTGAAATTAGTCATTAGAGTTACCGATACGGTGGCTACTATAATCTAGCCATACAAACTGGCCTGTTGTTCTGACAAATCCGTACAGCTTTTAACTGTATCTTGCAACAATCTCTTTCCACTCAAATGGACTATGGCACAGTCGGGCTGACTCGGACACCCACTGTCCCATGAACCCCTTCTTCCATCTTGATCTAATTCTCCATGCAGACACACCATATGAGCGACTTTATCACAAAGGTTTTGATATATTGTACACGATAGCCAAACGCATGCACCATGGCTTGCTAGTTTCTTCTTTATCTTGGAAAGATACGTGTCTTCAAAAATGTCACTTGAAGACTAGGTAAGATATAAGCGGATTGCGTTGGTAACATTCCGAGATATTCTGGTGAAATAATTAAGGAAGAAGTTCTCCCAATTATATGAGACCATAAATCTTTGTGCCAGTTTTGTGATTTGGCATCAGATGCCAGCTAATCGCAGTACTGTGCTTCCAAAAAGTTACAACTATGTGTTCTGGCGAAAGACCACACTGATTGCCAGATGAATATTATTGACGAAAAATGCGGGCTTGTGAATTTTTCATGGACTGTATCATGAAAGGTGTGCGATAACATATCTGAGTCATTGTTCATCTCTGCATAAATTACGTTACAATGAAAACCCTCAACCGTGTGAAAGTCAAGTGTGAAAATCGTCGATTCCAAGCAAATTCTACAAGCGTCGTGACGCATGTAACTAGAGAAGCTGTGTGTGACAGAACCAATAATTATATCTTTTATTCTTGGATAGAACACACTCATTCCTGCTTTAAACTTAACCATCTTCTCCACGGAACGTTTTTTCCGGTGGTTTCACATTTCGTTCCGACGAACGACTAGTTCAACCAAATCATCGTGCCAGATATCAGAATCGCATAGGATTGCAACTCCTTTTTCTGACGCATTTTTGGAGGCATGGATTTAGATAAGCACTAATTCGCAGCCTGAATTTTATTGCACATACCACAGGACACGTACACAGCTACATCACATTTCATACAGGTTCGTTGTTCAAACATACGGTTGTATATTACCCAACCAGATAGCAGGAAGAAAGTAGCTTCCCACTGGTTCGAGTAGAAAATCTTGACTGTGGAATCAGAAACAACTGTCGGATCCCCAAATACGCCAGCTGAATAACTTGCGGAAGCAGATTGGTTAGCCAACTGTTACATGCGTGCTTAACAAACTCACATCTGAATGGCGTACACGCAATTTCACCAAGCGATCGATAAGTGCGAATCATCCAAGGCGCGCAGTCGCACGCGCGAGCGCACAGACACATAACACATGCGGTAGCAGACGGGTATAACTATGAATGGGAACTACTTTTACACATCAGCAGGCAACGTAAGGTGACACATAGACACTTATGAGACCTGAGAAGAACCTACGAATGTTTTCTTCCTCTTTGAATGCCAGCGCCAGTTATATACTCTCACCACTGAAACAAGAACTCAGTTCCGCAACTGAGAATGTGCTGCAATAACTGCGCTGGAGATCAATAAGCAACCTGGAGACCGTTCAGAATTGAGGACCTGTGACAAAGTGAGTGACAGTTACAAGTGAACTCAGGAAATCTGACGAAATTAATGCTATTCACGGTTACTATACAACAGTGAATTGAAATAACGCATGATGGTTTACATAGCTGACTAGGGAGGTTTAAGTATGAGAACGGGTTCCGTTTTGACTTCTTTACCAGGGTTAATAGGATACATTTTGCTTTACAGTTAACAACGACACAATTATCATTGATGTGAAATAGTTATGCTCTCGTTATATCACCACTTTAATATTCTACTTAGAAATGCTAAACAGCCGAAACCATGGTAGCACGTCACAGTAGAATTATGCTGTAATTTATCACATCATTGGGATTGTGTTTTGGATGAATGATCGATTTTTTCCGCGCTGTAAAAGCGTAATGAGTAAGCCCAGCAACTTTAATTGGAAAATGTCGCTAGAATTCAGCTAATGGAGAATTCAAGAATAAACAGAGAGGTTCCTATTACTGGAGTAGACTTGGTTTGATCGTATTCATTTTTAGCTGTGGATAGTCTGTCTGTGCACACAGCTGAAATATTTTACTGTGGAATACAACTACGTCGTCCGTATAAAACAGATAATCTGTTGCTCTTTCATCTGCAGTTTAACCCAATTTTGCAAAAAATTATCTGAGGTTAAATTATCTTGAAACATTTGAGCAGAAATATTTTGACTTTCAGTACAGGGTATAAATCTTTAGCGCGGAATCCACTCGTAGGCATGGACCAACCGTTACCAATAATGTACCTAGATAAACCACATGGCACTGTTTAGCCTTAGCTACCTTAGACACTTACTTGAGTTTCACTGTCTTCTTTCAGCCTGTATATGATTCCACCGTCTTAAAAAATTATAAAACTAGGTAGAGGTAACAACAATATTGGTTCTGTCAAAGGGAGGTGTAGAATTTAAACCTATTCCACACTTGCACGCAGACCAAAGGCACTGAGAAAATAAAATTGACAGGCAACTGTTATTATGTTTTTATTGAGGAGCAAATAAATGTAAACAGTGAGAGCTATACTTAAGACAAGGGATTTTACTTAGAAATGGTGCAAGCCTGGTCATCATCAACGACATCTAGAACGCAGACAACTGCACTTCATCGTCTAGGGTTGCCTGTCTGAAGCGATCTCAATATTGCTATCTGTTCACAGGCGCCAAGCAGTGGTCCCCAGCCACACTAGTGAATTTGGTCTATTTAAAAATCATTTGGAAATTCACATTTTACGTCAAACAGACTCGGATTTTGCGGCTGTTATGCCAACAGTTACCCTAGTGTTTGACCGTTAGGTGCATTGTAAGTAACCGTGGAAGATTCATGCTTGGGGGAGTTTTTGAAATTTTATTCTATCGTTGTTTCGGCTGAATAAATAACGTGTGAGGTTACGGAATGCGATCTCACCCACTACCTTGACCTGAACGCAGCAGTCATAATTTGGAATATCGATTTTTCTGTGAATGAACAATCTGCTGGCTACTACCAATCAGAGTATTTCCGTCTCAGAAGCAAGTCTGGACTCGGCGAATGGTTGCATGATGAAAGAGTTTCGCCAACAGTGATACTATATTAGCTATTGAACTTTTTTTAAATTAGACTGCTATAATTTGTTGCCGCATTGATCTTAGAACTTACCAACGCTACTTTCGACCCGCGAAATAGACTGTAAGCTCATTAGATATAGTATGTATTGTAACAGTAAGTCGAAATCAGGCAAGGTTAATTTCCAAAAATGTACTATTTGCACGGTCGGATAATGTAGCTAGATCACAAATTTATCGGGGGTCAAAATTGTTTCATCCCTGAATAGAACCAATTATTAACAGAACGAAATAGATTAATTAGTCTATCCTGAAAGTAGGACTACTGACACACGTCAGAAACCGTTTTGCATATCTGCTGGGTCAGTTTCAGGTAATCAGCAAAGCATCTCTGAAACGCTAACTTAGAACAAGCATTCAAAACAATGTTTCTTATTGAATTCGATATCTACCGACTTCTCAGCATGCTGTGTTACTTCGAAAGGGACAAGTCACAGTAGCTTTCTCCTCAAAAAGCTACGGTCAGTTTTGACATAACCAGATTTTCGATTCACTTTGAGACCACAGATGCCTCCTATCGATCTCACTGTCCAACGTACATACTTTGAACTTTAGCAGTTTGTAAATGCCTTAGGCCTGACGCTATTTGGTTGTCATGCACTACTTTGGATGCAGAAATACATTAGCGGGTGAAAACCAAAAATAGACCTTCCTTCCAAAGCAATGGTCACAAACTCCTTATTAGGATGCAAACCTAAACTTTTGTGCTACGATTAGCACATGTGACAAGTTTGTGATTAAATGTAGGATATGTTGTTGCCTCACTTAGCTATTTTAATCGATTGCGAGTATCCCAATCAATTTTACAACCGTCATCGATCCTCATGGAAAACGTGAGAATTTCGGGACTTTGGGTCTGAAGTCCTATGCTTGGAGCCATTTTCGTAACGGTTCACATGTGGAAAAGGCGGAGAGTTTGATTGCCACAAAAAGATTTTTATTTTTGGAGCAAACTCATAGAATTCAAGACCAGTCGGAAGTCGTTTGCATTTAGGAGCATTAAACTGCTAGCCGATGTCCAAAGAGAGATCCCATTTAAACCTATCTGAAGATCTCTAGATACGAGTTAAGAGTTTCAATCCGCTCAGCTTTCCGTAGTCCGGCGCAAAACAACCGAACAACCATAATGAACTTACCGCTGCTAGCTGAATCATGTGACTGGGCGTTCCGATTTCCCAAATATGCTACATAACATAACAAAAACCTTACATTTCCGGTCTCGTTATTTGTATTTCTACGAGACATGCTGAGGAGAAGGGATATACGTACGTCAAAACACGAGGATGCCATTTGGTGGCTGATGTTTTACTTCATTTATATCTAAAATAATTTCGTGAGGTTGGAGGCCAAAAATACGACTGATCAGTACCTGACAGATGGCTAGCGCGCCATTTCGTTGAAAGGAAAGCCTTCATAGCATGATGACTTCCTCTGAGATTCCTCTTCGAAAAAATATATACTATAATATATATGTATGCTTTAAGTATATTTAACCATTTATATATAATAGTATCGATATCCAAAATTGCATTGTTAATTTTTGCATTAAGGCGATGCCTTGTTGTTATAGCATCTGTGTCTATCCCTTCTCGCCCTACTTTTGGTTCGAATTATTGGGACAGACACTAAACAGTAAACTGCTTACAGTGTGAACAGTTTGAATAACCAAACTCTCCAACGCCACAGGTGCCTACTACATACCACGGCGCGTCATGTGACATAGTTTTGTTCGACATGTATCCTCGGTTGAGCGTTTCACAACTCTGCATTCTGTCTCCATGTGGATGGACTATTTTGTAAGCACATCGTCGAATGAAGACCACGACTAAATTTTATAGCTTTTTCAGGAGACGATTCCCCGATTTTTTTAACCAGTGAACCATTCGCTGGAATTGCATTTTATCTGAAGGTACACGAAAGCTTATGTTAAAACGTCATGGACTGCAATGATTTTGAGGTTCATTACGCATGTAAAGAATGAGTTTCTGATCATTAGAAAAATAAGATACCTGTGAATAATATATGAATTCAGAATAAGGCACGTGATGTCAACTAGTCTTAGTGAACTGAACTGCCCTACCAAGCACCATTTCTGGATGGAATATCTCCAAAAATAGGCCTTCAGATCTTTGGAAAAATACCTAACAACAAACCCGACTGCATTTGAATACGGTATAAGTTTGTGCAGCATTAAACGCTAATAATCCGCCAAATGATGTGAGCCAGTGAATTTAATCGGAACACACATTGCCAGTTGGCATGCAGTTTGCAACCACCTTCTCATCAGTACAGCTGGATTGCTTAAAAAAGGCCAATTTTCTAGATGAAACATATACAAGCGAATGCAAATTTTACTGTCAAGGTTTCACAATACAGCCTTCTATCGCCCTAGTCTTCCTTGAGGTAAATCGGTTGGACAGAACAATCGCAATTTCTATCAACATTGTTTCTCATGTTAACAATAAGCTTCATGTGGGTGAGCTCATACGCTTATTTGCAAAATAACTTGGAGTTTACGTAATTAGTGTTGGGTTAAATGAAATTAACTGTCGGGCAAGAATTTGCACGATCCTTTAACACCAGATGAACAGTAGATTGAGCGGATATTCGTTTGAGTACACCGGCAACAACGGATTGGACAAAAACTGATCATATGAGTGGGCACGTCATTATAATCAGATAGGTAAAATACCATCGTTCTTTCGTATTCCACAACAAGCACAAACAAGGCATCAAGGTTCCAAGTTTTTCTTCAAGAGTTTGGTCCAGTCCCTGAAAACAAGTGGACCAACTGAGAGAGGTCACTGTAGTGAGGAGAACATATATGAACTTGGTGATATTCTTCGTGGCATCAACGTTTGGATTGCCCCAAAAGTGCATTTGCATTAGGTCTGAAATTAACGGATGTCATCTTTCTATTCGATATGCACGGTAGTTTGAATCAAAACATGGTTCTAACACGGCGTTATCTGGCTGCAGCCCCAGAAAGGCGTTAACTGGTGTGTGAAATGTTCGATCGTTCGAGGAACAGACAAGCGATATCCAGCACTAAAATTAATTGTCGGATCACTTTGGACTTCTTGAAGTTAAAGAAAATACCGCTGTTTGGACCTTAATGTGTTAAGCGCAAACGGACGAGCTGTGATCATTAGTTACCTTCTCGGGTTTTTATGAATGAAACAGCAAAATCGCAAGTGATTCTGCAAAAGCTTGAGGGACTATTTGAAGGGTTCGAATAAAAGACTAATTAAGGGTTGATGCTCAAATTAGTATGGGTGGTTTTAGATAGAGCATTAAATATTGCACTGAAGAATTGAGTACTACTGATTAGCATCGTGCAACTGGATGAAATTGAAGCATACCGTCATACACGGAACTGACACAGCTGCAGCTGGTTGAACCAGTGATCTTCTCCAAAGATTCCGTTTTGATAGATCTCATGTCAGTTAGTTCAAAACCAATTAGAACAGACTATGAAGGCTTGTTCCCCAAAGAAGGTTTTCGGCAATTCTACCCTCGGTCTGTACGCTAACAAGCCTACAACACAAAATGCAAATTCAACCTAGAATGGGTAACCGGTTATTTGTGTCTCCATTATGCATGCCAGTTCTTCTCATTTCACCCCTAAAAAGTTGATATCCAACTCAAAATGTTAGTTGAACTTCATTGCTACATTTAGCTCTTTTCATCGCGACTGATCGGACACATCAAGAAGTTCTACTTCATCTTTCAGTTTTCTAGATGTTGCCAACCGATGAGGGTAACATAATTTATAGCAGCCGTGCAACACTTGTTGAAGCAGTTCAAAAAATCTTACTTGGGTTGTCCCGATCCATTATAAGAGTTTGCCATTACCTGAACTGTTTGAGTGTGCGACTTTTTAATGAAACCTCAACAGATAGCTATCAGCTGCTACAAGAACAATTTGAAGGTCTTGATAGAACTGTCCCAAGTGACTTCATGTCCCGGGAGAAGTAGGAAGGGTTATGGACGTATCCCTCGGTGGTGTTTGGATAGAGCGGTTGTTATTTCCATTCAAAAATCATGGTCAGACCTCACCCGGAAGATAAACTTCCTATACAAGAACAATCTACGTATGTGTAATCTTTCAGCACGCACTTTGGTCTACTTGGCCCCAAATGGAAAGTTTAGAGGTTCCCACAGGGAGAAAAACCTAACTATGCTACCCGCGCCTACTGATATTTTTAGACCACAAATAGTTTGAAATCTATTAGCCCATTCTAATTTAAACTTAAAATTCGTATTCTATGACGTTGTTGTTGCACTAATCGGAGGAATTGCTTAAAACCTATTCATCAACAGATCTTATTTGTTTTTACAGAGATCTTTTGTAAACCGCGATTGCCTTAGTGGTTCTTTGCAATGAGGTTTTATCAAAACTTGGATAAGTAAATCATTAAAACAAGCCTGGTAGCTCTAGTACCTGAGGACAATCAATGATCTGTTAAGCCGTAAGTATAATTAAAAGCAGAGATCTTCTGGTTGGAGAAGTTTTCTCTGAAGGGCACCCCGAAATGTGCAAAGGGTTGCAATTCATATATTAGAAAATCACTCGCAAAAGCTGAGCATATTTTGTTACAAGTTATCTCTATTTCATGTAAGTTACAACGCGGACCTGTAGGATACGACTGTATGTTTAAGTTTTTTCTAAACAAACGAATCAGATGTAAATCTCCTCCAAATGTCCACAGGGTGACTAATTCCACGTCCGTGGAAAAACACTTATCAATGTAAGGGTGAAATAGAGCCTTGATGTGAAACTGTTGTCTGGCGTTTCTCCACATTCTGTCTTGGAAAACATCATCGGGTAGTAAATCATAGGTTTAAAAACAAAGGGCAGTTTGGCTTCTTAAGGCTGCGACGTGTTTATGGAGTTTCAGCGGTGGGCGGACGATGAAGTTATTATATTTGTTTGCAACCACAGAATGTAAGACAAAATTGCTAACCTATTATCACACTTCGATGAAATTTTTGTTATTCAGGCTTGAGAGCAAATGTAGAGCTACGTTCCCAAGATGGAAACCTTCCAGTATATCTCAAGTTCTCTTTAAGAAGCATCACGTTTTTTCTGAAATATACCTTTTAATATGGGGGCAATTCTTGGCAAAGCTAGAAATAGAGCGATTCCCGCTTTCAGCTAAACCTGGGATAGCAGGGCTTTGGTTGTTTTAATGAAGCGTTTTTAACTTGACGATGGGGGTTGCAGCATTTTTCTAGAAATTTACACTAAATAATAGCAACTGGAAGCAGATTGAGTGCCGCCAGATTGAGTGCGCCATATACTGAAAATCTGCAAGTACAAATTTTATGTAGCAGTAAACGAAGGATATCATACTTTGGTTGAATTCTTGTTTCGTAAAACACTTTGAGCATACTGTAATTACCAAAAACAGTGCTCTAAATTCCTGAACTTAACAAATGCTCGTATTAACTGGTTTACTTTGACACCCCCGAAATGAGTTCACAGACAGTCAAACTTACATTCTGTCTCTGTCGGCATAGTTCCCTATTTTCTGCATTTCATCGACCAGAAGATCAGAGTCGAATACCACAGTCAAAAAATAGGTGAAATTAAATTGATTAACGGTCGACAGTTTAATCCCCCGTAGTATCTCCGCATCACAAACACAATGCTCTTGAAAAGATCACTGCGGAAAAAGCAGGACATTTTACTGATTCAGGATCTAACCCCTCTTTGAGGGTGGTGTGGTGGCATAAACTAGGGAGAATACTCTTCTGAAGGTTAACTGTACTGAGAGTGTCATTGATGTCTGGCAGGATACAAACGGTCTTGCAATTTAATACTCCTCATATAGCAGCTTGTCTATTTCTGCCTTACTTAAACTCAAGAATAATGTGGAAATAAAGTTTAGAACTAACTTGCTGAGAAGCATGCCTTTATTCATCAATAGTCTATTTCCTTATAAAAGTTGAAAACTTAACCCTTTCTGTTTTCATTGACTTACTTATTCGCACCCGTGTGACAATTCATGCTTAAGGCCTCCTGAGAACTTCTGACAGAAAAGAAACATATTCGTGGCGTGAGAAATCAATGTCAAACTTATCTCAGTAGTTTGTATACTTCCTCATGAAAAATAGTAAATTTCTAGGTGGTTTTGTAAGTTATTGAATGTGCTATGCGCATTTTCTTACTGGGTAATGACAGGATCTGTTGATTTGATCAGGTATTTCCGAGCTTACTTGACACACAACACACCTCATCGTTTAGCTCAGCACGACATTCCAAGGCATCGGCAAATCAATTTACAAGTTACTTCCCACTGAGATTTGGCGTAGCGCACTCGCAGGAGATAAACATACAGTACATGCAATAAAGGTTGGTTGTATGAATGTGAAAAGTGATGTAGCTGGATGTAAAAGGTTTCCCGAGCAGTTGAAAAACGGCTTCCAAATGTATGTTGCATAAGCTTCAGCGGAAGAAAACCGCTCATTGGCCCATCCAGCTGCTCATTCATATACCACCTCAGCTTGATTGACTAAAGTCTCGTTTTTGAGCTGACTACGCATCAAAGATAAGCCCATTTGAATTAGCACGACCTGCCTACTGTTCTGTTTTCGTGATTGATGATAAACATTTTGTGCAACAGTCCTACATTATCCCCATAAATTTCCTAAATAAGCACACTTTTCAGCGTCGTGCAAGGTGATAGAAAATAGGGTAATGCTAGATAATGATCTCAACCTTTATTTTGTCTATAAAAATGCTTTGATAAATCAACCAAAGCACTTCTCAGCTAGAGAAACAAAATCTGCAAAGGGCTTCCTGGAAACAAAAAAGCCACCATTCTGAGTATTAGGAACATCGTGGGCAACAAGGTATGTTTTTTGTGTTAAAATAATTGGCATACACAAATATCAAAAATTTTGCCGGGAAAGGAGCATCCGACTGAGATTATAGGTTTTAGTCCTATAGTTTTTAATTTCAGTTTAGAGGACTTATTAATCTAACGTCTTCTGCCGGTACTGAAAGTCAGTCTTACTAAAACGTTTGTTAATTCACATAACACGAGGCTGATTACACACTGAGACAATGCACTGTGCGCCTGTGTCACTTAAATTCAAACGCTGGTAACTGTTAAGGATCCAGTATGCTCCCGAAGTTGTGCAGCGTAGTTTACTTTTACTATCCACATCATTATTTTTCATAAGACCCCAGAGAAAGTGTTTTATTACGCGTGGGTTTTCTCTCCTTGAATGTTCTTGATTTTGACACAGTTGAAGTCAGGATGCTTAGTTAACTGTCCCATGAAACTTCAAGCACAAAGTCAACTTTGTTACATTATCGAGAAATGGTGGCCAAGTTTGAAAAAAATGTTGTTGGTATTTAATATGCTCTCCTAACCCACAATCTGTGTACAGTCTTCCGCAAATCTTTTCTACGACGATCATCCTTAATCATGACCAGTCACTTACTAAGGGTACTTTTGGGTAACATTGCAAAATCAATAGGAGCATATCGTCCCATAGTGAAACTTGCCTAACCTATGCAAATGTTTCAGCACAACTTCTTGTGTAGTGAACTACATGGCCAACACGGTGAAGCAACCTAAAATCTTGTGTACACTAGAAGTTTGTACATCTAAATAGAGGCTACTGAATGGCCTTCGTCTGGCTTGGATTAATTCCCGGTAGGTTGCAGACTGCAAAGATCTCGAGTCGTAGATAGTATGACCATATTGTTGGGTTATTTACGAACTACCGCAATTTCGTCAAAGCAAGTCGCAATCTTGGACCAACGCTGACGGCTTCCAATCCCATTGAAGCCAAAATGGATAAAAAGAGCTACTATAGACGAAAAAAGTTCTGAATATGAAGTCAAAAAGCAGAAATCCACACCCTGAACAAAACGAAATCATAAAAACTTGAGGATTTCATAAATTTTTCTCAATACTCGATATGAATTACAGCAACATCGATTCAGAAGTCTCTCGGCGACAATAAGAGCAAAAGTGGACATAGTAAAACATTTAGCAATAACCTAGATATCCTCTGATATAAACACCAAAAGTACTTATGTAGCTTGGCTACTAGGTAGATTTTTACCTCCGCTTCTGTTTACAGTGACTAATTTCTTGTAACCAATGGGGAGTATTGCTTTAGAGAGGGGCCAGTACATGCATTTAGCATGGTTTAGATAGTACTGGTTAAAGCCAAAAAAATGTGAATTGAAAATAGCAAAATGTCTGTGTTTGCAGTACCTAATTAACAAGTTCCTTAATCGAATTCTTTTCATGAAATACAGAGTGAAACGATTTAGTTGATGTAGAGTGAGGAACAGTTTTTCCGTCCACCAAAAATCCACACTGGGATGCAACATTTATTGGTGCAAACTTTTCTGCGTACCTTGCCACTGTTTCTCCTCAACGGAGGATACCCCCTGCATACCTAATACACGTCGAGATGCCATGATTTTCGAGTGCAAACCGTATGGATCTACGGACTGGCCTCGACTGGCATAATTTTCTTACATTTGAAGAACTTAGGTAACGACGAAATCTCATGTAATCGCACATAGACACAACCATACTGAACACTGTACTCAACTGTATTTAACACATTTTCCCACACATTGTAGAATTACAGGCTGAAATAGATGGCTATCGATCCGTTGTTGACGATCATGTGAGGTCACGCTGTTCACATCAGTTGATGGAACGTGTGACCAGAGAATTTAAGTGTGTTCAGGTTCGCACATAAAATCCGGACTTTTAACTTCTACTGAACGCAATAGACCAGGGTGTCTTTGTATAGCAGCATCAGGGGACGTGCTCTTCGCGGATTCAACATACCCATCTGTAGTTACTTGTCCTTTAGGAAGTCTGGTCTTTTACTATGTGATGAAAATCTGTCTATTGGCTAATAAAAAGAAAACACTAAAAGTTAATCTGAAGATTACAAATCGGTAGATTATATTCTGAGGGGTGAAAACTGTATTGAATGAAATAATTAGCTTCTTCTAATTTTAGTCTGAAAGTTCAGATGCTATAACGGTATCTACTGCCCTCTACTAATTAGGCTGAAGGCTATTAACGTTCCAAGTGAACTGCATAATTGGCGCCTTTGTAATTACTAGGACCGAAGAAGGATAGTGAATTTTTCTGAAGCGTTACCTTAGATAATTAGCCTCATTATTAGCAACATTACGTTCTTTCAGGAAGAGCTCAGGAAAACAGTTATAGTCGAAATAATAATGAAGCCTGCACAAGCTAGACACCAGAAGAAGCTTACTTAGCCCTATGTGATATGCGCTTCGCGACGAAAAAAATGCTTTTTGGCACACCCTACTAACTTTGGCGGACTGTCCGCTTAAGTGTTTTTGAAAACATTGGGCATGAACATGGAATTTATCTGTTGCAGCAAAGTTTGTTTTTTGATGACAAGCCATCACGTCCCACTCGATTTGCTTGGAGTTTTATCCAGAATTCGTATTGGATAGTTCAACGCAGACTGCAAAATTTTGAGATTCCGCCCTTATAAACTAATCTTCAGTGTTAAAATGTGTACAGGTGATAAACATGTGCACTGAGGGGTAAATAAACATCGATGTCTTGCAATAGAAAAATGAGGTAATGGCTATTGTGCGAGTTACACAACCAGTGAGCGAAGCCATCCAGAGTGTCCATGACTGCAAGTTGTCTAGCATTTTCGTGTTTTCTTTGTTCGCAGCTGTTTTTGCTGCCTCCGTAACATGCTTAGTCGCTGATTGTAGGTTACCCTTGTAGGATCCTAACCTGGGCAGCACTCCTAGCAAGAAAGGCCAATGCGAAAATGCAAAGTCAAAATATTTTTCTAATTTAAAGTTGTTCGTTTTGTGGTTGAATTCAAACTTTAGCAGCTTTCCCTTCAATTAGGATTTCTCCCTGTAAGTAAAAATAATCTATGCTGAAAGGCCGAGGTTCATTGTACGGCTGTTTCAACTTTCTCTGAAATTATCAGCAGTACGCCGCTTATGAAACTTAGAGTTTCGAACCCAAAACTCTCGGACCATTGGTTGTAAAATTCAGCCTCAAACAGTTGAAATGACATAGGATTATCTCTTGCGCAGGCAGGGTGTAAATCCGCTCATCTTTCAGTCACGGGAACCACATTTCATGATCTGTTGTTGATTGTCTCCCTGAATGCCGAAGGAAGTACCACTCATCTTATGAAATTATTCTTCCTCTGAGCCACATACATATTGATCCTGGGGAAATTTGCTTGCGTTCTTGGGCATTATTTGTTTAAGTCTGCCAATACACCGAAAGAAAATAGTTCAATATTTTAGTTTGAGCAAAAAACCTGTGACGCTGCTGAAACTTAATTCAGTTTGGCTCTATACTATGGCCTAATGAACTTTGAGTGTCATCAAAACAGTAAAAATCGAGCTGTGACATTTGTCATAGGGTATCGGAGACCCGATATTGTCTTTCATTAACTCGACATTGGTCTAGCCGTTGATCAGGAATTCCCCACACTTTTTAACAAGTGAAACAACCAAATTCGTATTGCTTATGTGCTTAAATCCTTTCATGCTGCATAAAAGCTTATGCACGGTTGAATGCAGGAAGTACTTTTTTCTATTGTTTGTACTACTGTTTGTAGCGCATGCAAGTAGATAAGGTAGGTAAAGGCATGGATTTCAGCAAGTCATTCTGGGTTGTAAGACACTGACCTATTCTTATCGCAATAGATTTTGGCGGCAAAAAAATCATAAAGGACGAAACTAGACAAAACAAGCTAGTAGAAATGCTACTTAACGGTTTTTCGGGGCACCGTGAACAAGGTAAAGAATACTTTTTGTCACTAAATAAAAAGCATAGAATTTCCAACAGAGAAAAACTCCAAAACGGCAATTAGCTATTCAACCATGAAAGAGATTTGTGGAGAATAATATACCTGCCGAACAGGAAATACATGGGAATGATGGCATTTTGGCAGATCAGATCACGAAGACATCTTATGTTCAACCGAACAACTGTCAATTTAGCATCTTATTACATAGCCTATTCAAGGAAATAATATAAGTTATAGTGTTTCCGTCCTTTCAGTTTGCTCACCTAAACGTGGTTTTCGAAACTCCTCTCTCCTAACATTTTTAAAGGAAAACACCAGCTTCTGCGTCAAGGCGGGTAGCTAATTTTCTAGTTTCATAATCACTGAAGTATCGATGAGGTGAGCGTATTTAACTACTCACCACGGTACTCCCAAAAACACATTTGTGAAATATGCGATTGGCTAAAAAAAAGCTTGCCGATTTCGTGGTGCGAACACTTAAAATTTTCTTTAGTTTATATTATAAAGGTTTTTTTGGCCAGTTCGTGTTTGGATTAATCGTCATTACAATAGCAATGGACAAAGAAGCTTCTATATTATCAGTAGTTTATCAGGATGCTGGCAGTGTTGTGGAATATAGGTAGCTCGACTTCGCCGAGTGGCGAACAAGCCAACAACTTAGCAGCATGTTTATTGCCCAGTCAAACAAACTATCATACCGTTTATGTTTCTCAATAACGTTGTGCCAGTTTTGAAATGAATCATTTCGACAGTGAAATAAATTTTATTCCAGAATAAATTATGATATCCGTGGCGGAATACCCAGTCGTATACCCAAGGATGTATGCAAAAGGAGAAGAAAAGGATCCTCCGGCCAGTTCAAGCATTTCATCATATGAGGGAATCAAAGGTGGTGCACTGGACACGTCGGATTCGGATGCCGATAACAAAAGTTTTCATTATTCTGCCAAAACTTTGCAGGCGCGTACCCAGCCGAAACAAACAAACGGAAAGCCGACAACCAATGAGGACGACTGCAGAATTCAGGATGAATCGGTAATGTGTTGGTTACTAGAGCAGTTTGTTCAAAATGGAACAGGCAGTGGAAAAACATGTACGGATAGAGTGAAACCAAACGCCGATTCCGATTCACCTGTTTGCAAAAAATTCCTCTATTCAGCTTCCAATTCCCACTTACCTTTGGGTGGTTCTCCACACGAAACATCTGGCAGCAACGAAAAACAACAGTGGATGACGAGCCTCCCGTACTTGAACAAAACCAAACCCGAACATCATTTCTCCCGTCTTCCGAAGACAACTCTTGCAGCTGCGGAACACCACCTCCAGAAAGAAAGAAAATCTAATCCAAATACCTCCATTTTGGCGGTGGACAAATTGTTTGATGAAATTGAGTCACAGATGGTAAGCAACATACATATATAGCAAATTGAAAGCATAAAGGTCACTGGTATCACAATTTTTAAAGATTTTACAAATAATGTTGTAAAAAGCAAATGGTCATTTCTGGTAAGGTGACTATTCTACACTAAAGGACCCGGTGGGAATAATTCAGAATTTCTTGAAAGTCATACCAACATAATTTGGTGCTAACCGCCGACCAAGCGGTAATAAAAAAGCATAAAAATCCCTCATCTGATTTTTCAACGGAAACTTTTTGGGTGCGCTATTCTTTGCCCCCCCCCTAGAACGTGGAATATCTCACAATTTGTACAAATTAGTATCCAAAGTTTCCGTGGTATTTTAAAAGTCGGACATTGATTTAAAAATCTTTTCTGCTGTCTTGATCAGCTTTATAGCCGGCGCTTAGAGACTTTTTGTGACTCTCTGGAACCCAATTTCGCGCACTGGGATAGGTTGTACAATGCAGGCAGCAGTCAGCAGAAGCATATATCATGAAAGCATGGACCATGTTGCACCACTTGGCCGATTAGATCACCTTACATAACGGAAAAATAACCTCTTTCTGAGTTTATGGCCTAGACGAATTTAACACACAGTGATTATGCATTTGTTTTTAGTGGTATTGGAATGTGGTAAATTTTTTGATGATGCTGATGCGTGTATATGTATTCATGATACAAAATATTTGTGAGGTTGACCGCTCTTACGATCAAAGTAGCTGTTGTAATTCGCATCTCCCAGAATATCATCGCACTGCACAAAACAGACGTTTTTGGAAAAATCGAAGCAGATCATGCAACCTTAAAGTTTACTGCATTCTATTCATGTCACAAAACAAAATGTCTTAGGTTATCCTTCGCGTCAATAGAAATCCTTCTCTGGTTATCATTTGTTGGTTTGTTTTGGGAATAAGTTGACACAACTTCAATGGTGGAACTAGCGAACGGAGTAAAAGAACCAACCAATCGTTATCGTGATTCGTTTGGACTATATCTGAAGTCCCCAGGAACCTGTATTTATCATAGTAATATGGTCTGAAAATAATAACTGAGATTCCAGTGACATTTTTGCGTATAACATGGTTGCACATACGCAGGTGTGCTACTGTGGTTCAATGTGCGCCAAAATATTCCGCCACTAATGTAGCAGTTGGATAGCTCTTGTGCGCTGTCCTCAATATTTGAGCTAAAATCTGGTGGTAACCCAACCCGACTTTATTAAGTCTTAAAGCACCTATAAGGAGTTCTTCCACCAAGTTTAATATAAAAAATGCAACCTGTCACAGTTTTTTCTTAGTAATACGCATTAAACGGATGAAAAAAGGTTGGTCATTATATGAATTGGTAACAATATTAATTTGAAGTCCCAGATCTTACTTGTGCGCAGGATAAATATTAAATAAATTGTCGGTTTCGTTCAGTATAATTCTGTTACGCGGCGTGATTCTTCACTTGATCGACTCTTCTACATTAGATAGATAAACAAAGGTCATTTCTGTCCATGCCATTGGTTTGATTCTGGTGGTCCAAGCAGTAAAACTGGAGTCTTAGGAGAGAACCACAAGGCAGCGCACTAGTGTCCATTTGTTCCATCTGATTCCTCTCGGAGTTTAGAAAGCTTAACTTTTTTGCACAGTTGTAAATTTTACAACAATAATGTTCGCCAAAAACAACAACACCTTATCCTATTCAACTAAAGGATGCGGTTCGAAAGAGTTATGAAATGTGAACCAGCAGAGCATTTTTTATAGACATGCAAAATAAATTGAATAACACTCAAGTGTTATACCAAATGTTTTTTTCATACGCTCCATTTTACGTAGATCCATTAGGGTTTTTTAACCTACACATTTGAAGATATGAAAATACTGGTATTGGATTGTTCCTCCGCCAATGAAATCAAAGAACCGCGTAGTATGATAAGCTAAGATTTCCGTATTATTTTCAAATTAGGTTCTGGACGTATGCGTTTCCGCACAGATATTTCAGGACCGATTTTTTGTTCAATCAAGACAAACTTGTCTACTACATTTCGTACTAGTTTTTGGTAAATATTTTTAATGCTTTCCTGTATGCAGGCAACCTTGGATTCTCAAAACCTGTTGATTCTGAAACAGCTTCGTAAAGCCGAAGCAATAATTTACGACTGCAGGGAAGTTCAGCGAGCTTTTCTCCTCAGCAGCGCGAACCATGCGCATTCAGATAGCCCATCGAAAAAATCCGGGACCCATACCAGCCCGCTACTTTCTCGACCAGGTCTTCCCAAGTTAAGAGGGAAAGACGACGTCACAGCAAAGTATGTAAACACCGAGGTATGTCACACGATATCAATTCAAAATAACCCAGAAGTTCTGGACAGTTTAAACAGTACTTTCTGGTTTTTCAAGTCAAACTGCTCGACTTACAAGCTCGATTAACATTTTTGAATATCTTCATACCACTAATACTACTGAAGCCTCCCAGAATGTACCGTATTTTGTCAAAGCTAGAGCACACCCTTTGTGATCTTGTTACAGGATAGGTTACTATTTGTAATTTGGCTTATGTGATTTGCCCTTATTTGGGTTTTTGAGATGACGGCATTTGAATCATTGACTAAAAACGAATTTAACTATTTGCACATCTTTTTCTAGATATACTTTAACATCTCCAGATTTCTCATTTTATAAAATGTACCGTTTGTGGAATAGTCATTTGGCAGTCCTATCAAGTTCTTATTGGCTACACAATCGTCCTTCTGGCAGTACATGTAGGTTTTACCTTGAAGCACAATAAACCTAGTGTCCTTCCTACCTACATCACACATTCTATCCATTCCCCTACCTCGACAAACGTGAATTCCAAAAACCAGACTCAGATGAAGCGTCATCTTATGCATCAACATTTACCTTTCTACTTGGATCAGTTCCGTTGGTCTCCCACAGAGCATGTCTTCTCCTAATTTTTTTTTGTGTAAGCTTGTGTCGGCATAGAATCTGGCAACGTGTCAGCCACCCTTAGTTCACTCAGTAACTCAATGCAAGTTTCAGTTCTCCATATAACAGCTACTTGCACTACGGGGATACGGTCTGTATTGTTCTCAAAAGGGGTAATTATTGATCAAGAAAGGAAGTACAAATTTGTGGTTTGGACGGAAGCATTTGCATGCAGTTCCAGCAACCCATATTACACTCCCCCATATATGCAATGTTTGCTTGTTTCTATAGCCTGGAACGATAGATTATTGGGCCACTCAAATTAAAGTAATTAAATAAATATATGTTTCACGTGCTTTGAAGGGCATAATCCGCTAAATGTTGTTAATCAGAATAGTGTATTAGTTCGAAACTGACTTACACTTAGAAACGAATAATTTTATACAAACTACAGATATCACAATCATCCAACAGGATGTTTTGCAATCCGTCCCTTGAGCACCACCGTTCCAAAAAGTTCTGTCAAAGACAGAATGGTAATGAAGCTGTGGGACCTGGCTCTATTGGGAAAGATTACAAAAGCTTTTGTCCAGAGATTCCTACGAGACGTTTCTCCGTGTCCTACTACCCAGAACCAGAGGCTTCAACAACCGACAGCTCACCAGATCCTACCTGTATCCAGCACGACAGATATGCCTGTACTACGGTCTCCAAGGCATCTAAGCCAGAACGATCTGATAGAGCACACAGCCTGTTTCCTGAATCTGAAAGAGTGACAAAGTTAAAAATTTTGACGCAGCATCCTCGGGCCATTAATGGTACTTATCAAGGTGAGCTAGTGTCAAACAGCACGCAAAATCTGACAATGAAAGGTCTCGTAACAATGATGCGTAGACCATTTCGCCGAAAAGGAAACACCGCTGCCATCGAACCAACAAGTGTGGGCGCTCCAATGACCAACAAAATGATATCAGACACTCGGTGCACCAGTACGGGTGATGTAAAGAAGACCAGTCTTGGCCATTACGAAGCAACCAAGGAAGTAAATGTGAAAAATGTAAACTATCAGTATGTGAACCGCGTACGTTCAAATGAAGATTTTATTCAAGCCTACAACAGTGAAGCCAATCGCACTACAGGTGAGATTAAGGTTTTTCCAACAATGTTATATGTGAAAACTGTGTCTATTTCAGTGTTCACTTTTGAACTCAAACGAAAGACTACATAGAACGAGGTGATCATCCCATTGGAAGAGAATTTCTGATAGCTGCGAGTTTTGAGTTCCGCAAATTTAGACATCCAGTGGTGTTGACTAAGAGTGGATAAGAGTGGATAAGAGTGGATATGAAAGGTCAATGTAAATTTTGTCGAACTAATGTTGACGCAAGCTAACACACTGCCGAACAACAGCAAAACATTCTTATGTCAGGTTCTATAGCGAAAATCGCCTTTATTAACCCTGTGCCCTGATGAACTTCTACTGGAATGCGGTTTTCAACACCAGTTTTTCAACACCAGGCTGAATCAATCACATTCCAGCCTGGATGTCCTTTTCCGAGATAGGAAGATCGTTTATTTCAGATAAAGGCGTTGCGGTATGTTCCCACAGACATTCTTGTAAAATTTATTAAGCGACGTGAAAGGAATCATTAGGCCTTACTAAATAGCATACGGGTTACCGTATTTTCAGGTTGACCGTATGTTACTGATATTCTCTGGTTCCGATATCCCCCTCATTTCGCGATAAGTGGGACAGGTGATTAATTATGTTACATAAAACGAACTCTGAAAATCACATCGTATTCTCAGTAGGTGAAAGCGATTCGTTAGCTGGGATGACTAAACCATATTAGCCCAACTATTATCCTGTTTAAAGTATACCCACATAATTCAGATGAATCAACCTATCGAGCTTTTGCGATGACTATAGACCATCTGACGGTTTTATGAAGATGTTGAGTTGAATAAAGATAAGATGATTCCCACATTCCTCATTTTTACATTTTGACTCACAGGTAAACGAGACTTCTCAAACTCAATTATGTAGAAGTAATGTATATTTTAATTCGACGACATTGCCCTGGTAACGTCAATAGTGTGTAATCGTACTTTGAACAACAGAGGGGCAATGCTGGGACATTCGTTTGATGTTTTATCAGTCACAGGAGGAAGCCTGAAGGGATTGATGTTTTCCAATTAGGATGTTAAGTTCGCCAAACAGGGCCTAGTAGCTACCAGAACATTTGTGAGGGTATCAAAATCTCACAGGCAAGAATCTAAGTTGAATGAGTAGTAGAGACGAAAGTTACACCGACTAATGCCCTTTTTCTTATGAAGCAAACAGCTGTGAGGAGGGAGATTACAAGCATTGATAGTTCAGTCAATTTTTGTTGGTTGCATAGGGGCAAATCGCGTTTTATTTGGAAAAATTTTCCACTACGACGTTGCCGCATGTTGATTTTCTTCATGCTCGATTGCTGAGCATTATTGAGCTCCATCGTTCACTTATTCGAATACAATGACCAAGACAAAAGTCATCTAACACCCAAACAGAAGGCCCTAAATTGTAAACAACTCTGTCTGTATCAAACTTTTGGAATTCTCGACATTATTTGAATGAAAAACACAGGCCTTCCCTTATGTTTTTCGCATAATCAACAAATAGCACAATTGTCTGTTTTCTATCTCATGCTTTAGCCCAAACAACCACCGGTACACGCCAAACAAACGACGTATATACTCGAAGGCTGGTATGATGGAATTTCAGAGACAACAGTTGTTCATCTGTCAGACACCGCCTTATAACATTCACTATTTGTATTCGAATGACCAGCTAAGGTGTGAATAGACATTACAACACCTTTTGTAATGCGTTCACATTTTCTTCACAAATAGAGATCTGCTAATAAAGAGAAATTCAACCGCACACTGATTTTTTCCCATAAAAACTCCACGGTGATTGTTTAACGATTTTCAAAGGACAGCATGTGCACCTGAATTTTAAGGGAGAGATTCTCTTACAAATCACAGGAAACACAAGTAAAATCTACCATAACGCCATTTCGGGCATGTCTTTTGCTTCTGTTTTTCTCAAGGAGATGTAGATAAAAATCATTTTAATCGAAAAGCACATTTATTATCTTCACCACAACTGTGATATTTCAGAAAAGGATCGATCAGTCCGAGTGGTCGGTTCTGTTCACTGATATAAACATTGGAGTGCATCCCCCATTGTGCTATCGTGCCGTTGCTTAGATGCCACGACCTCGAAGATGACAGTTTACACTGCACGCAAAGTGCTGTCTGGGAGCAAAAATCTGATCTTTGGCAGAGAATGATCTGAGCCTGTTTACAAGTAATACGATTGCGGAAACTAGTGCCAAGTGATCGTTCCCCCTTAAATTCTGTTTGAGATGGGAAAAACTATTTTCAGCTAAATTTTATGTGTAATAAGTCTTTGAGTTATTTTTCCATTAGGAGGTAAATATGAAACGCAAATTTCCGCCTTCAAGGATTTCTTATTTCTATAAGTAGACTTAGTACATACATTATCATTTATTTTTGAAGAACATGGTCACAAACATAAAAAGTGAATGCAAGCGATGAATACTAGAGTAACAGTAAAATATGGGAGAAAAGACAGAAACGTCTCATTCGAAATCATGCCAAGAACGGTTCCAGTCTGATGAGATGAATCCCAAAGTATGTAAAGATTTTGATATGGAAACACGCTTCTAAAGACCAACGACCGAAGAAAGGACAAACAATGGTGAGTGCTCTCTAAGGCGCGGTAGGCGCTAGCATAGTCGAGACTTGCACATCAAGCACAAAGTATCCGTCATACTGGGTTTAGTGTGAGATTAAATGGCAAAAATGTACATTCAACGCCATGTGGCACGCATAAAAGTGTCATAAGTACGCAGAGAGCCCACAATGACAAGTAAACACAAGTCGCTGACTGCGACCTTAGGAAGTCCCAATCCAATCACGGTGTGATTTCTATATAATCCTGGACATAATGTGCATTTTAACTCATCAATCCACTATTCAGAGAAATGCACACAAGGACTCCTGTCATTTTTGATAAAATAATTAAAACATTCCATGTTATTTTTCATTTGTTCTGTAGAAAACTCTTGGATCAGCTAAGCAAGACAGATCTGACGTAGTCACTTTGCAAGCCTCATGATATTGGTGAATAGTTTGACTATAGTCAGAGTAAGGACGTTAATAGGCCTGTAAGCAAGAACAAATGAAACGAAGTATTTTACAATCTTAAACGGCCATCATCCAACACTGCGTGCATTTTGTTGATTGACAGGTCCTGTTGTCATCCAGTGAAAGTGGGAGAGTAGAGTTAACAAGCACTCTTTCAGCTTATCCTTTTTTCAAGTGTCCATCAGCTTATGTTCGCTCATTTTATTCAAGTTTACGTTAATTCTACAGAATAAACACTTGTTTTAAAATATGGAATATTCGATACCAAGTATCTTTGCTCTGTGGATGATTCACCCATGTAAAACGCGCGCACACGTCTACAGAATGTTAGAGAGTTGTTTGAAGTGCCCTGGAGACAGAAGCAAGATAGAATCAGCTGAATGGAACCACGTGCACACCAATCAAATAAACAGAGGTGGATATTTGGTTTGGTCTTTTTTAATTTTTGCACACTGGCTTCCTGAATGTAAGGATCTTTGTCAACCATTCACAAGATGTTAAAATGTGCCAGAACGTATGGAACACTAAATGAAATATTGTCTTCTTCGCAAATTCACCGTCCTGATGACGCCCTATTTGGGATTTCTTGTCTAAATCAAGGCTCTGCGCACATTGTGATCTTATTATTCTTAGATATCAGTCACTTTAAAATCAATAAAATAGTTTGTGCACTTGATATGACTATTGCTCAGGTATCGTAATGAATGGTCAACTTATCTCACTACACTTAACCAACGGGTTTGGTCTCGCATAAAGCAGTCATACTATGGCACAGAGTAATTAAACCAGCTTTTCGAAGCGAATAGTAGTCCTTCAAAAACTATAGTAAAATATCTAGAAAGCAGTAGCAAATGAAATGCAAGACAGTATTTAGTTGAAGAATATCATAAACAAGATATTCAGCAGAGATTCATTTGGGTCTCCCCTCCAAATTGGTGTGCAGATGTATGTACCTCGTGAAGGAATAACCGTTCTTGAAGTCACTACAAACCTCGCAGGGATGGTACTCATCTTGACTTGCTTCCGTCAGTAGAATAGCGGCGGAAAAAAGATTGTGGATTTGAGGCTCGCAAGATAGGCACAGACTGTCACATTCGAATCAGGAAAGGTATTGTGTATTAACTTACCGCTCCATAATTATTTCACGCCTATCAACGTGGCTAGGTAACACAACATGCTTAAGAAAGAAAATTTATAAACCCATACTTGGTTTCCTGTTAAGCCACTTGTTAAGCCACTTTACTAGCAGCTACCTAATAAGTCACCTAACCGTTTTCGTTTTATTTTCTTTCAAAATAATAATAATAAATAAATAAAATAATCAAAATAATAATAATATCGCAACTACAATTAGACCCATCCATTACGAATTTCTACTTGGCAACCTTTGGGCGCTTTCAAAAGACAGTTTTCGAGGAGTGATCCTGACTTTGACTGGTGAGCAACTTAATTCACGCTTGTCAGCAAGTATTTCAACCAGCTGATTATTCGACATTAGAACGCATTTTATTGACATACTACACAGCACAGTTTCATATAATTCCCCAAAAATCACCATTTTCTCTACACTAGGCAGTCTGCTATGCATAAGTGTACAAAAAATGTGGGATAGTTGTGAGTGAGACCATCCGACTGTTCATCTTTCTCACCCAGCCGTGCACATACAAACTATGTAATGTCGTTCACAAACCGAAATCCTGCGCTTGACCAAGCTACTGGCTACCTTGCAATTTCTAGATGCCTTCAAGACACGCTGAACTTAAATACACAACATAACATGTTTCTTTGGAGATGTATGCTTTGCTGAAAATACATGGCAATAACAGCCTTCATCTATACTCTCGACTTTCAATAATAAAGGTGATTTACGGCCTAGCTATTTGACAACCGGAACGAATTCTTTGCGCAAGGAAATACAGCAGTGAGAGGTATACTTTACCTATTCAATTTGCTGTTATGTTTAAAAGTCATCCACTGAATTTTCAGACGGAACAACTATTATTATTTCTCCAAAACCACAGAGTTCGGTACGAAACTCTTAAAAGCATTTAGTCTAAATGACTGCCTGAAGAGCTTAACATGATGTTCATGTTTATCGGCTGCATTACGTCTTCTTTCCGCTCTTCCGGTGCTGAGTCATAGACATCTGTAAAACATCGGTGTGCTGGCATAGGTATAGGGAAACATATCGCGTCTCCCATAAAGACGGTCATAGCTAAACGTCATTCAGACGCAAACTGGAGAAAAACGAAAGGAGGACACATGCTGTAAGTTGTGTGCGGCCAGAGCATCGTCTTAAATGTCAAAAGAAGTGAAAATTCAAAACTATTTCTCATTCTTGAACACAACTAATGACATTTTTAGAACAGATCAATGGGAAACTTGCACCAGCTTAAAATGGGACACAAGCTTATTTTTATCATATTCTTTTAAATAAGTTAGCTAAAAACGTACCTTAGAACGTTCAGGTAATCAGATGGTTGTTGATTAACGTTAGTAAGTTGCGTTCATGGTTAACTTCAATTATGAAAGTCTTCTCCTTCATTCATGCAGTAGCCATGGCCGTTTAAACTTACTTTTGAATTTTTGATCAAAAGTTGACGCAAGTAATGAACTTAACAGAAGAATATTTAACCGTCGCTGTTGCATCCACTGATTGCCTAACGCCAGCTGTTGTGGTTGTCAACATCTGTAGAGAACTTCCACGTGGTAATCTTCTTTGGGTAAAATTTTCATGAAAGTCCCACATTGCGAGCATAGTTAAAAAGACAGGTTCCGAACTGGTCCCAACCTGCAGGCAAAGGAAATCCATGTTAAATATTATCGAGTTGAACACATCACGAGCTCTGAAAGTGATATAAATAACAGGCAAGCTTGCGACAAGTGTGAATAACTGAATAAACGGCACTTAGGTCGATTATTCAGATCGCTTGAACACCAGCATCTTGAAAGTCGGCTTGTTTTCTAGGGGCTTATGGAAAATGTAGAATTTCTTCCTTCCGATGCGGGTCACTTGCAATTTACAAGTGGTGGGGAGTTTTTGGAGTTAGATTCTGAAGGTGGAGGGGGACTTCTGAGAACATTCGAAAAGTGCTGTACAGATGCCTTTTATTCATACGTATTTGAAGCAACAGCAAATTTTTTTAACCGTCAGCTGAAAATCTGACCACGACTGACATTCAGCTGTTCCACCGGCTTACATCACAAATTTTCATCGCGTACATCATGTCTAATGGTCCGGTTTTTCGAGGTGTATGCTGCTGATGTTCTCTGACAAGGACAGGAATAGCCTTATTGTGCATTTGGGCAATTCATCATAGGTTGGGATGTGGTCGCAGGAGAAAATTTCAAAAGCCCGTACAGTTAGTAATCAGAAGATTCATCCAGCAACACTCACAACTCCAGTTAGGTATCCAAGCAAAGCACAGACACGCTAGCACTTGCCAGAAAATTAGTATCACAGTTATATTTACAAAACTGGAAGAAGATCACATGGTCAATCAGGTGACTAGCAGCAGTTTGGCGCACATGTTTCGGTAGTCCGTTGGACGTTCATATTTCTTCAAATAAAATTCAAAGAAAACTAGCTGAGGCGGGCCAACCATCCGCAGAAGCCTAATAATCTGGCCACTGTCTACTGGCAGATCCAAAGTGGGTGTAGGCTAATCCAATTAACAGCAAAAAATTCTGGACAGCTTAAGTTTGGCTTCAGCAGTACTTTGATACAACTTTGCTGCATACTACTGACTTTTGTCTGTCACGAAGAGACTGAACCTTACCGTGGTGTGATGGTTTGCGCACCTCAGCGATCCATTGAGCTATACTGGGGGTGTCTACGCGACACTCAGTCTCTCATACCAGTTTGGTCATGGGTCAGAGGTCTGACAACACGGTCTCCTGATCCTCCATGTTGGGGGTTGGAACATGTGGTGACTTGTTCCCTAGAAATGGTAATGCATTTGCACTTCCCGTCAAACACCGCTGCTTTGCAGTTAGGCTTTTGAGCCAAAGGCTTTGGTTGAGGACTCTAATCGTTCTCCTGTCTAGGTGTGGCGCCCTGTGAGTATCCCAGACCGCGTACAACCATGATGATGATGATTGACCTTTGACCATGCACTAGGTTTACTGGCGTGGAAGCGTCACTAGCCTTTTACAGAGTTATGTTTACAACCACTGCTCCCATAAATGTTTTTATCGAATAAACATTTTGTGCCGCTACAAAATATCCTTTTCTGCTGTCCGGATGATGCTTTTATGTGTTCAGCTTAAAAGTGTTACTTATGTACTCTTCTCTTCTTGATAATCCTTCCAAAACTCATTGAACATTAACAATGAATGGTTTTTACCCATTATTAACTCGTTGCATGTAACTGGGGAGGTAGCATCTATGCTTACTGTTTTGTTGATCGAGTGAGTGGTAACTCATTGTGAGCAAAAATGGACTACGGTGACATTTCAAAGAGGATATTAATTTAGCTATCTAAATTGCAAAAAGCGAGATATTAGCATTTTGCAATCCACTTTTATTCCTGATAATTTCTGAGAGCTCTTTTTGAGAATACATTGTTCAAAACTGTCACCAAATTCCTCGAGAACATAAACCTTCCTTCTCAGTTAGAACTGCTTTTTCCTTTCTACTTAGGCAGGTGAGGGTCTACATATTGCCCACACGAGGAAGAAATGCTTTTGTTTGACATTTTGGCATCGCAATTTTAAACAATGGGTTTAGCAGCACCTCCGGGAAAGTAGTCATGATACTAAATTAAACCACACTACACAAATCTGTTGGTTTCACGTTTTATGAGCATAACCTCAAAAGTAGCTTACCCTCTAAATCCCCGAGAAATAAATTGCAAACCTCCAGAAGTGGAGTACCCATTGAAACCCGTAACATCTTAAGTTTATTTGATCCTGTCGTATGCTGTATTCCACTAGTATCAGCTTCAAGTATTTTTCTTTCGTTTATGTCAAGTTCCTTGTTGATCGCCCCATGGCCGTTTTGGACAGCGTCGGAGACGAATGTCTGGTTAGTGTGGAATGCATGTAACCGTGACAATCACACGGTGATGCGTGATGTTTGGCTAACTTAGGGTTTATCAGTGTCCAACAATGAGAATGTACATACACACGCTTTCCATGGCTAAACATGTAGTTTCAAAAGGTATTTGGACCAGACCAGCTACAGCTTATAAAGTCTGTTAACAAGGTTTCCCTAGTTTGTCTGCCACTTGCTATTTTGGTGATGACAGAAAGGTTTCGCGAAAAATGAACTTCATAAGTTTGCACAATACGATCTGCACCACAGACCTCTTTAATCCAGAAAGTGACCCTCTCTTCAGATAGACTATCAAGAAGTGCTTCTTCAAGGAAGTCCTTCAGTTCCTGCGAAGTTTCGTTCACTTTTGCAAACTGTTGCTTGGAGTGAACGTTCGAAATAGGGTCATGAATTGGGTGAATTGACAGAGCAAAGCTGTGTGCTTGTCCGTGTTCCAAAATGGAAGATAATAGGAACAAAATCAAAAGTTGTGTGGATGTAATGTGCTACTAATTAGTTTGCTGAACAATCTTCGACAATTTGAAACTCTAACAAAATACAAAGAGAACTGCAATTTTGGTTGAGACCTGAACCATACATGCAATGCTGGATTTTCCGATATAAAACCAAGCTAGTCACCTGACTCCCAGCCGTATGCCTAGATCTAGAATGTTATATTTATTTCCTACATCTAGACTGAACATTTATGGTGTCAAAACCCAAGAGCCCTTGATAACGAACAAAACACAAAACTCATGCTTAGTGCTGCCTTTAGACAACTCATCTAATAAAATACTGGATCACATTTGTTTATCCCTCAAAAATCAAAGAACACGGTAAAAATACTATGATCCTATAAGGGAAACTACTCACAAGGTTGCTGAAAACTCTTCAACAGCCCACGATCGGTTTCGCCCTTCTTGGGGCTCACCAGGTAAACGCCGTCCCCGAGTTTCCGTCAACCTCATGTTCCATTTGAACCCAAATTGCACGAATTTCGACCAGCAGTCATCTGCATACAAATTTGATCTTGAGGCGCGATTCACCGACGATCCAACTTTATCTCTCAGTTATTAGTTTCTTATTCGAAGGGCGCTTCAGCTGGGGTATAGGTGGGTCGCCCATCAGAACTAGTTTTGTATGTATGTGGGTATCTAAGTCGGATATTAAGAGCTGTTTCAAAATGGCCCACTACCTCAAATCCCATTGCGAATGCCCCTCGTGGACGGCCAAGTTAGCTATAATGTACCTATCTGATGAGCCCCAAGAAGAACGAAACCGGTCGTAGGCTGTCGAAGTATTTTCAGTAACCTTATGAGTAGTGTATAGCGTCTATGTATGTATCGCGTTAGCTCGAATATCATACCAACTGAAATATAAGGCATCCTGACGCAGCATATTCAGTTGCTTAAAAATTTCATGAACGGGAAAGTCCGTTGGGTTCCGGGTAAATCTACCGTCAAAGCCAAATCGGTTTTCAAATGAGTGCGTTTCGCTGGATCTGCTGATGTTTTAAGCTATGATTATTCATCTACAGTGAAGAATGTCAATATTCCAGTTGTCACAACACAGCTTCAGCTGTTCTGGTCAATAATGTAGTTTTGGAAGCACCATCAGTAGATAACTAAGCGGTTGGTTTTGACCACAAACACATTATCTATGAGTTCCTTCTCAGCAGCTGACAACTGTCATTACCCGCAAGACCAGTGAAAGATTCCTCTTAGTTTTTACGTTTTATTGAAATTAAAACATGGAATGAGTCACTCTTGCTCATGAAATTCGACATTACCGGCGTCCCTGCAATACACGTCCTAGATACCCTCAGCCTCAGAAGTGCCGTGGAACGACATGACATGCTGTAGTGTACAGCAAACTCGCCGCCTGATGATTCTGTGCTGACAGTTCTCTCGACTGTAAACAGTGATAGTCCATAAATTCAGTGCGTAATCGTATGTACCGATGAACCAAGCATTGTGAGAATGAAAAACATGTTTAGTCATAAGCCACAAGTGTTTGTGGACAGCAAAAATCTGGTTAGGTAAAATGACACCAGGTATTTTGAAAATCTTATCCATACTTGGCAACCCATTTTGGTTCACTTGAGTGCCTGAAGACATTCGATAACCCAGACTTGTGCCGCACCAAATTTCCGGATTTAGTATGAAGGTCCTAAGAGGGATTTATCCTTGCTTGAGTGTAAAACAGAAGCATACCAACGATGAGGTAATCACGCCACTGTTTATGTCCATTCTTATCCAAGTGCCAGCTCTTTTTGGGTACTTGAAACGATATTTCCCCTCGGAGTCTGATAAACAAACAAAGCTTGTTTTATTGATCGTACACTTCAAGAATTTATCACGGGAGTGTCATTTCATAGTCCAACTGCATTCCGCACCACCTGACTGGCTTGTTTTCGGGGTCATTTTACATTTCTCAGTTACCACCATATCTGGGAAGTTTGCAGTACATTGTGTTAGACACTTCAGCTCAGTTCAATACAAACGCGCACCAGAGTGTAGTGGCTCTAGATGCTGCAGCTTCGTTCACCGAGGAGGCCGTCACCTACATTGCGTGGCTTGACAGCCACGCTCTGGCGATGATCCAACTTATACACTGGAAAAATGGGTCTGTTCCTCCAGGATAGCGGGGAGCGAAAAGTACGCAGCGAGGGCCTTAATAGAAGACCGCCATTGGCTGAGTGACAGCCATAATTGTCAGGGTCACATTGCTTTTTCTTGTCCCACAGTTCCTATCCAGGAAGATGGTAGTTGCCAAAGCGAATGAGTTGACTGGTAAGGACCTTCATGCATGGTTGCCAACTAAACTCGGAACTTTAATCATATACACAGTACGCAGCAAACACTGTATTTACACTGTGCAGCCTTCAGCGATAATTTATACCCCGAATGACCATGACATATGTGCAAACGTATTTTTACGTGAGCCTTGAGCACGACATACTAGTATCTTTATGGTGGAAGGATTTAAAATCTTCGCAACAAAGCCCACGCAGGCTCTGGTGGTGCTTGGCACCCAGGCGCTACTTACATTGCCTCAGTGGCACTCCATTTATCTAGTCACAAGCAAAATTCATCCCTTAACCATTAAGTGTGAGCCGCATACTGGCTCGGAGCCGTTTGTGAACTTAAATGACTTCATGGCTGCTACAATCCCAAATATATAATGCCACTTGATTGTTATGGGAAACACTAACACCTTTGCATTCGGAAAGTGCACCAAGACTCTAAGCAAGCCGTTAACTCACAGCCAGATAATCATTCATACTCCAGTCAGCTCGAGAGTCTCTGATTAACACACTCGTTT
Organism: Opisthorchis viverrini; assembly: GCF_000715545.1. Taxonomy (NCBI): domain Eukaryota; kingdom Metazoa; phylum Platyhelminthes; class Trematoda; order Opisthorchiida; family Opisthorchiidae; genus Opisthorchis; species Opisthorchis viverrini. The sequence continues at coordinate 762,580 of NW_008751804.1, forward strand.
CTACAAAAGATTGAATCCATCGAAGGGAAGGATGATCCTAGTTGTTGTAGGTTGCAGTACGAACACTAAATAGCTATGCATTGGTCTACATTTAGAGCTCATCGATTCGCTTATTTTCTCCCGGAAACCCACTAAATACAGCTTAACCTATGTGATCTCGCTTACGGAGTAGATTGTAATTTGATTAAATCAAAGCATAAATCCGTTGTGATATTCCCAGTTCACATACATATATATTGGATGGTATAAATGTCTGACTGAAGAAAACTCAACATCTGCACCTAGCTAATGAACGCATAGACGGTGGGTAGTTTGTGTTTCAGAACATGCTTTCGACTCGGAATGTAACTATTCCTCCAAAAGAAATTTGAAGGGATATGTTTTATTGTCTTCTGAAGGTCCCGTTTCGCATTCCGGTTTAAGCAATGCTTTTGGATCCCAGCACAGTGACACCTGTCGGCATATCGCAGGCAAATAAGGCGAACTGCATCCGCAACTAGGATAATAAGCGAATTCCACGTTTCTTTTTAGATTAGGCACGATCGACAAAGTATCGTCCCACCTGTTAGAATTCTTTTGTGGACAAAGAATGTGTCCCGCTTGGGGAATACTAGGCGAACGGCACGAATGCGCAAATGAACGATGTTTACTAAAAATACTACATTGATATAAGTCCAGTCATACCAATCTTTTGATGAAGTGTATTGTGCAAAACCACCTGCGTCATCATTCTTCCAGCTTCCTGTGAATACTAATATAGCAAAGCATGATTTAAGATGTTAAACAACATATCTGCTTATCATTTATCTATGCAAATCCCTAGTTAATGAGGAATACAAAGCTTCCAGTCTTTATTTCAATGACATTTTTTTAATATTTTGGAATTCGCTTCAATTGTGGGTAGTTCATTTAGAAAAAAATCAAACATAAGGGGAGTAATAATAAACCAGCAGTGGTTCTGTAGCAGATTCAGAAAATTCAACAGTTTTTACCTAAACTCGGTGGTACACCCGCTCTGGGCTAATGTTTTTTTGATAGAATTAGTGGATTACACCGATGAAGCATGCGCTGAGAATATCTACAAGAAAGCCAATTTCACCTTGTGAGTTAAAAGTAATCATAGCTCTGTGAGATCACAAAACACTGATAGTCTGTTCAATGGTCGTCTTGAAAAACAAATGTTTGTCTTCAGTTAAAAGGTCAGATAAACCGGGTGCATCTATTATGCTCAAACATTTTCAATCTAACAGGTGAGTTCATAGATTCGTGTCAGTGTCTGCTTCCGGAGTGACGGGATTTCCCGTCTCAGTATGATTGGGGCCTTGCGAGCTTGTGTGAACTGGTGTGAATCAAAATGAGTATTCACGCAAGGGTAGGATGGAACTTGCCCACAAGACATTGGTGAGACGTACGATTTGAAAATACCACACCTGTTTACTGAATGATTAGACAGTTTACCACTCGAAAGTCTTAGTTTAAACTTCCATGGTTTTAAAATGGGATTTTACGACTAGTTTTAATGTATCCTCTAAGCACATTTTTTATGTTCACGCTGTCTGAATTTTCGTGCCGGTCTAAGAAAGTTCCACGCAGTAGTTTAAACATAATTTTCTGTGCACACCCAATGGGGTTTGAACTCCGCATATCTGAAATGTGAGGTGAGTATGTTATCACTCAAGCATGAACATCTTCAACTATTCAGACCTGAAAGTTAGATTGGTCCAGCTTGCCCTGGTGTAGTGGTGCTATTGGATAAGCACTGCTGATGAGCTGTAATAAGAGCGAAACTCGAGTCCAGTGCTCCCCCTATTTGTGTGGACTCAACAGAGAGGTTGCGTTGGGACAGGAGAACGATTCTTTAAACAAGAGTCATTCCGCAACCACCAACAGCTAAAGCAACCCTATGTTTCCGCAAATGAAAAAAAGTTGGTCGATGTACAGTGTGATTCACGGATGTGTACTTCATGATACGGATAGAATACAGAACAGGGACGGTTTTCATATCGCTGTCAATTCATAAGGTCGGCTAGCTGGGTTCAGAAGACACCGAATGCCATATGTGAGCCTTTTCAATAACGGGCATCCCTGAAATATGCCAACAGTCACGCGAGTAACACCTACATCGAACCTGGACCAATCGCCATCGTCAGGCTTTTGGATAACCTTTCAAACAAATGAAACTTGTAAACTACATTGCCTCCTTGACAGGTAAAAAAAAACTATTTTGACCAAAACAAGCAGCATGGTAGCCGCTTGCGTTTACATCATTGTTGAATGAATTGGATAGTGGGAAACAAATTGTTTAGTACATCTTAGACGCACTCAGATAGTTAAAGCATGCTTTTGGAAATCGTGTTTTGTAACAATAAACCTCTGTTGGATACCTGGAACGGTATAAGTGGTTTACGGAATTCCACGGAAATTTTCCCCATTCTGAAGTAAAAACTTCTAATCTTTGACCACAGGTTCACTATTGTTATGTAGCACCAGCCTCGGGCGTTTGTCGACTCAAGCTTAACGCTGTACAACAGATGCCATATATTAGTAACAAGCACGCCGAATGCAAGCCTGTGCCGCCGTCTTTACCACATCTGTCTTAAAAGGTAGTTACATGGTGCCCAAAATTTCTACTGTGTCAAAAGATTCTTCCATCGAATGACCAAGCTGACTCTTTAATTTCAGGAGGGGGGACTTGGTATTATCATTTTATAAACAGTAATCAGGGTGTATCGTGGGTTGCTAAACTCAATTCATGATGGATGCATTATGAATTTGACAAAATCTGTCAAAGCAAGCCATTGTTGAAAGAAGTAATCGCCTTGAGGTAAAACGTTGTAGAGTTGGTTGCATCGGAATGTGCGCTACATTTTATGTTCTATGGTGCGCAATATGGGCAAAAGGGAACGCGTTCCCCAATTAAAGTTCAATTTGACATGGTATTCAAACCAGATCCATCTGGTTGGTTTAACTTCACTTGAGAGTGCTTTATTATTTCACGGTGCACAATCCTTTGAGTACTTTCCTAAAAAATCCCGATTATTCAGCTTACTATAAACTTCCTGGAGGCTATCATCAAAACCCGGTATCGATGGGTTATGGTAATGTCACTTAAAGTACTATATGTCAAAAGCATCATTACTGACCTTTGCAATATGTCTTACTGGAATCGTTGCTGCATTATTTGTTTCTGATATTTGCATACAAGTTCACCATCACAAACAATGAAAATATCATCTGATTTGGCAGCAGTTTGCTGAATGCTATTAATCTTCACCCACAACCAAATTCGAGTGATCTGGGAAACAAAGTTTTAAACATTTCTCCAACTATTTTATGATTTTCCAAATAGCAACTACCAACTCTGAGCTCAAGGTTCCTTTGTTCAGGTCTACTTCACTTAAATATTCTTTTAGTTCACTTTTTCATACTTGACTGAATGAGAAAACGTTGGCATTTTAAATCCCACCAGTAATAAGTGTGTTCATGAAGCCGATTATTTCTGTTTAGGCCCAGCTCTTTTGCCAAACACAAAAATGAAAAGGCATGTGGATGTTGTGACGTGGATCACAAAGTCACACTACTGTATCTATGGTTGCGGATTAGTACGAGTCATTTGTGCTGTCAGATTATAGCTTCAACATGCCTGGGCAAGTATTCAGCACAGTAGACTCGGGCTGAATGTTTGAAAAGATAATTAAAAAAACAACCATATGGTGGAGAGTTGTATGGTACTGTTCAGTACTCCGAGATGCATATTTATTTCTGCTAGCTAAGGATTATCAGCTTGAGAGGTATTTTGGTCACCGGAGGGATGAAATTGTCCATAAAACAGTACAAGCTCAAAATATTCTATCTGAGCTCCATCACACTCTATTGTAAAGTGCTACCGACGTTTCATGCTCTCATTTATCTCTAACATTTGTGTGCCTATAGCTCGTTGCACCAATCGACTTTTACTTTGAGCACACAAGAGTCTACGTTTAATCACCAACAGACAGCTTTCAAATCTGCACATCAACTAGTGTCTAAGGTTTCTTTGTTAAGCACCAAATCAAGGGCCTACCTTATTCCTACGATTATGAAATACCTTACCAACCGAAATGAATAGTTTGAGGTTTCACACCGTACTTCAGCGATATCATCAAATAAACCAAGCAACGTGCTTCAAAACCGAAATGAATAGTTTGAGGTTTCACACCGTACTTCAGCGATATCATCAAATAAACCAAGCAATCATCCGTGCTTCAAATGAAGTAAAAAATTATCGTGAATTCAGCTAATCATTGACCTAGTGATCAAACCGTACACTTCTGTTGACAAAGAACTAGGAAACGTAAACAGATTACTCTCAAGAAGCTACTTTCTTAGTTATTATTACAGCTCGCACAACTTCCCTGTAAACTGTCGGAGTGTGTCTACCTTTTTATGATTGGATGAACATTTTCACCGTTGTGTGTCCCGCATACAAGATATCAAACTTTGATTTTACCAGCCTTAGTGTGCCAAAATATAGCGAACGTTTGAAAACATCACCTGTTTTTGCTATAAGTTGAAAAGAATATCTACTTCATGTTATCGAAGAAGTGGGGCAAAAAACCACTCAAATATGAGTTATAATCTGACGACCCCCCTTCTTGAACAAAAGCATGTTGCTTCATAATTTTAAATTCCTCTTCCACATTTGGGTGGTTTTCTAACGTTCGTGGAGTTAATAAAGATGGGCTCCGTCATCATCAAACAGTGGGTTTGGTGGTTATCTCTTCTGGGAGACCACATATGGATGAACACGTGACCAACCCTATAAATCTATTGTGTTGTGTTGTGCTCAGAAGTAATCAGCAGCCTCTTGCAGCACTTCTGGATTAGCACTGGTGTGCTGTTTGACAAAAGAACTGCCGCTAACAAATAAACCATACTGCTTTCAACCTCGTCCAATTGGGTACGTTTTATCATTTAGGGCTGAGTATGTGAAAGCTGTGTACACACTGTTTGTGTTCTCCAGGGAGGCATTCCGTAGTGTTGAACTCGTCGAATTTTTCATTTATATAACCTTGTACTTTTCATGTCCGCATCTCCGAATGAACTATTGATCCAAAACTTGTCATCGCTGAAAACCGAAGAAACCCTCTTTACTCGTCGTATCCAAAAAGAAGAAATTTTGTCTATAACCTCATAGTTTGTGGGAAATTACTTAGTTTAAAATGTGCTGTTACCTTAGAGACACAAAAAGACAGTCAACACTGCCCAATTTGAAATCCATAAACTTAGACTCTCCATTACTTTGTTGAAAATGTTAAAAAAACCAATAACTTGACCTCATGGTTGAAGGCATTTTGTTTGATAGCTTATACTGTGGTCACTTCTCGAAAAGCAGATCAAACTTCCGAAAAAGGAACACATTTACAATTTATTTTACGGGTAGTAGAATCGATTCCTATTCAAATCAAAGGCTGCCTACGCAATAATTTTCCTCAACTAAACAAAATAATGGGAGTAGTTTCTTTTTTGGCCCAAGTTTCTTTTAGCGCCTGATACCCAAAGTTGTTTTATGACACTTCTTGACGGTGCCTACCTGATGCCGTACGACGCCCAAATCATACAGAAAACAGCCATGCAAAGAAACGTCACGCTGAAAGCGTTTATCAAGCCCTCCTTATATTTGGCAGTGAAAAACGTGGTTTATTTAGACCAGTGGCGACAACCAATATTCGTAACCACTCATTCCTTTTCGTGTTACGTTTAAGTAAATTAAACGTATTCAACCCTGAACTTCCATCTGTCAACCTAGAAAAGATCAACCAACATCGTTGTGGACGGTGAGATTTTCAAGAGTGATGGTTAAAACGCTTGATTCTGTATCAAATTCCATGGTTAACACTACTCTACTAGATACTCAATATTACTAAACACCCTCCATAAGTAAGGCAAACAAGGCTTGAAAAGTTAAAACACATTAAGCTGGACGAATAATCCATTCTTTTTGCGAACTGTCGAAATGTTCACTGAGTTGTTTAGCTGAGTAAAAAAGGCATATGGCAGGCACGTTCATCGGCAAAGTGATGCAACCAGGTAACGAACCTGACAGACAGAAAACTTGTGTGAGTCAGTAATTATTAGATTATATTCATCAATACAACCTGAGATGCCAGAGGTTGTCCGGATCCTAATTCAACCGCAGACAGTGAATAATTCGAGACAAATCAACCGGAGATGCAACAGAAATTGTGAGAAATCGGTCGCAGTCGCTTTCATACCTCACCGCTCACAACATAGCAAAGGTAACTACAGGGGTTCAGCTACCTTGTTTCCTGAGGGGTAGAAGGTTTGCACAACAGATAAGAACAATGAATGAGCAGCAGCGCCTACTTCAAAAGCCTTATGAAAACGAATGACAGATCTGGAGGTGCCGTCACGCTGATGCTAACTATTAGTGCACTCCGTGGGTAAGCTGAATAATAAGACGATGTCTACAGGGGTCATACTGAACAGGAACTACGCTAGAATTGCAAAATACGTTGGTCCCTGCAACATGCCAAGGAGGACAAATAAAAAACCGGCTCAGTAAGGCCAAGAGCGATAAGGAGCAACTGAGACTCCAGGTAGCCGTTAATGGATTTAACTTTGTACACATTTGGCAGCAGATAACCATGCCTGGCTGGCCCACATCGAAAACATTGCTAAATTTGAGTAATTCAATCTCAAGAAATTGTCGTTTGGAATTAAGTTAAATAAATAGATATATTGCTTCTCTGGTTGTAGCATAGAAAACCTCCGTGACAAGTGATTGCACTAAGAAGGGTTTCGCAAGGTGCGCCGCATCAACAGGATATTTGGGCGTTTGTTGTAAACGAGTATTGCTTTAAGAGGCCCGTACAATCTTCTAGTCTCCATGGCTGACAGAGTTTTGTGGTAGTAGAGAGTAACAGTCCAAGTCTTGGGTGATGAACAACTGAACGATGGATCTCACTTACTTGTGCAAGCACAATTCAGCTCTGTTCGAAGGACCCCTCTTATTATTTCAGGTCACAACAGGGCTCTTTCCACGATTGTCGAATATGTAAGGAATGTTTTATGACAATACTATAGACTAATTTGGCTAGTTTTCACCTGGTCATTTTTGCAGTGCACCTACCCGGGTATTTACTATACAACCACCTCATTCTAGACAGTTTTTACGCTTCCGCGTTGCACAAACATGTCTTCAGCAACATGTACAAAAAATTAACAAATGTTCCGCGTAGTTTCCCAATATTTGTAGCTCAAGGGTTCAAGTATTCCCTTTTATTGGGCAATTTCCAAAAGGCAGTAGATCAAACCTCAAAAACAGCATGGAAAAACCGGGAAATTTTTGTACAATGGAGATTAACCCATCCCACTACGCAACAAGAAGTGTCCTACTGGGAGCATTTAGCCCAAATTATAGAATGTGTCTAGATCAGCATCTATGATTGTCGCGATTGTTACCGGTTTCATCCCCAACTGTCTGGTTAGAACTGCGGGGAACTAGAACAGCAAGGCGAAGCTGGTTCAGGCAATCACCTCACAAGATTAGCTTTGTGAATACTACCTTTTTAGCGGTTATAGCACCGCACGTAAAATGCGCACCCACATAAATCTTGTGTGCTTTGGTCATTTTAAGGAAGATATTTGCATCCAGCTACTGACATTTTCTAAAAAATACTATTTTATGCACCCAGAATGTCATTCTAAAGGTCAGAAAAATGGTCGTCGACGGTCTATGCGACTGCGCTTTGATGGTTGGTTTTAGCTATTTTCATGATGAAAACGAAGATATGGAAAATCCAGCACAGTGATCTGAAACCATCCTACCATCGAAGGTGCGAACGTGATACTTTGATAGTCGCCACACAAATGGAGCATATTTGGCAGTTCATCCACAACACCACCAATGTTTCTCAAATCTTGCCGTAGCGCTCACCGAGGTCACTGAAACGTTGGAAAGTGAATAACCTTAATATACCTAGGGTTTACGAGAGGCCAACCCAATTCACCGATGCAGTCCCCTAGTTTCACTTCGTAGAATTAAAAACTGAAGATTATAAAACCATTTCTCATATGATTGTGTTGCAAATCCAAACTTGATCTTACCATTTCGGAAATGGGGTACTCTAAAATTCCAAAACGAAACGAGCGCCCTCAAAATTTCACCGGTGCACCGTATGAAAACAGCTGAATATGGCGTGTGCGACGATACGTCTAGATAATCGATCGGCTTAGGATTACTGTATGAACCAAAAAATGCCGTGGTAGTAATGACCCAGTTCTTAGCCTCAGCACCAGAACGGTGGGAGATAGAAAGTATATGGTCACCATTTTACACACAGACACAGAGAATTCAGTAGAATCATGCTTTCTCAGCCTGCCCAAAAGGTTTTCGTAATACAAGGAGACCAAACTCTGTGGGCCAATTTACTCTGTATATAGCGGTTGACAAGCATTTGTAGCGAATAACACTGAAAGAACTGACTGGTGCTTCAACACCAGATAACAATACATAGCTGTCTGTGTTAGAAGTTACCTTCCCAACAGGTTCGACTTCACCCACTGATAAAAAACCATTTTGCCATTGCCCAACAAGTACCTCAGTAGTAAAATCTTCCGTTTTCGCTCAAAATTTTATGCTGCAATCAAAACCTACTCTCTGATCCAAAATATGTCATGGGCTAAGGACACCAATCACATCACTCCTATCCCATCCTGTATGTAATCACGTAGTTTGATCTGGAGGTATTATTAAACTCATTTTCTGATCACTGGTCCTAAGGATTAAGACAAAAAACAAAGTGCATGCAAGTGCTAATTTACATAACCTCCTTGAGTTGAGCAGACATCTGAATTGAAGACGAATTCAGCGCACAGCCAATATAACTGATGCATTCAGTGACACGTCCAGCTGTTTGGAAACATTCTGCCTAGATGTATAGGTTCAGGTTAACTCTAGTCCTACTCAAATGAATATTTTGAACATACGACGCGTCGTATTCTGTGTTGTCTGATTACTACCCCGAAGCTTCGCTCTAGATGATTCACGGTGAATTTATTACACGTATTAATGGGAAAGAGATGTTTGGCTAAGGGCACAGACTGGCTAAATAATTGAGCTGCTTAGTTCGGTAGGTAAAACGTACATCATTCGTCTCGAATTCTCCAGACATCTCCATATGATCAATGAAGTACCTGCATGCAAACCGATTGTTCTAAATCTGAACTTGAAACAAGATCTGAATAAATAAATAATTTTAAACAAAGTTCAGCCTCCCAATAGCGTATTTAACTCAAAAGTGAACGTTGTTCACACTGCAGTTTTGGAAACAGACAACCTATAACGTAGTCAAAAGGCAGCAAATTTAGAAAACATGGCAGTAGCTTATCGTGCATTCGATCGAGTTTAGCAAGACACGGACCTCAGCCTTGCAGAACCTCGGTACATGGTGGTTTTTTGGGATCAGAGCCCGTGATTCGAAAGCGTAGGAATAATAGTTATAGATAGAGTAAAACAGAGCGCGGAATTGTTGACCATCTGACGGGATTCTCTAAAATATTTTGCAAATGCTAAAGGGCTTGCTTACAGCGAAATTGAATTATTATGTCCCTCAACATTTTTTAGGATTCCTTAAAAGCTTGCACTGAGCTCAAAAATCTTGAAATAAGGCCAATAATAGGTTTCCTGAAAAAGAGCGCTTGTGGAAGGGAATTTTAGAGTGAATTTAGCTTAACAGATGGTGCTTGCAACCTGGCAACATAACTCCTGTTACACAGACTGGTGTGCATTTTCCACCTGAAGCGCCGAACTTTCAACCAACCCCATAAATTGCAGGTGTGTAAGCAACTGTCCAACTTTTGAAGTTACTACCGGACCCAGCAGAATTATCTTGGCGGTCCTTTAATAAGCAGGTGTTTTTCTGTCAACTTAAAAACTAATCCAGCGAAGCTGCAGAATATCATCTGGGGATATCTATCTAAAGACTTTTTTGGGCGCATTCGAGCGTGGAAAGAGCAAAAACTTCGGGGATGAACGAACTTCACGGATAGAAAAATTTTGCTGGTAGAGTTGTGTCGTGAGAGTCGACTGATAACAGTGGAAACAAACTGAATGCTCAGCATGTGCTGGCCTAGGCAAAATGAACAACAGTTTACTTTGGCCTGAGATGAATCTGTAATGGCTGTTTGCAGACGACGATACTGTCGTTCGAATTAGCGGGAACAGTTGGAATGTGAAACAGTATGCCAAAAAGGTTTCCATGAAGTTCGAATAGGGTCTCTAAAATATACTGAATCAAGATAAGTAAAAAGAATTCACGGTTGAATCAGCAGAATTATGGTGAAGACTGCGATTTATTCACAAATCTTGGGGTGTGACCGAAATCAGTCTGTGTAAAACATTTGACTTATATATATATATATATATATATATATATATATATATATATATATGAGTGAGTCTCAGGCGCTCAAAAC
>NW_008751804.1:773463-823451 GCF_000715545.1 Opisthorchis viverrini
TATATATATATATATATATATATATATTAGTGAGTTTCAGGTGCTCATAAGCCACCGTACCACATCCACCATTAGGTTTTACGTTCTCTCACAAGTTGGTTGCCAAATATAGTTGCGTTTCTATATCCACTAACACATGTTTGCTGTTCCCAGGTTTCATTCTAAATACCAGCGCACCGCCAAGGCTCATGCGCACTGGTCATTTACAAAGTGAACGTTCATCCTGTTGGAATTTCTACAGGCAGATATCTGTGCATGAAGAGTGCCGTAACATGGTAGCCACCTCCGATGAAATATTGTCATGTAACTCCAAATTATATGCTTACTTTTGGATGCTAGATGATCACTCGACCACTATGCATAATGTATCAGTGCCAAGGATTTTCCATTGATTAAAATGCAATACCCTGCTAGTTCGATGGATGTTAGATGATCCTCATCTAACCTGTTTCATGAAAACACTAAATTCTTTCATCCTGGCCTGTGAACTCGTGAGCCGCTCCTGGAAGTTCTGATTATGATGTGTGATTTCCTCCAGGTCTCTTCGTTCAATCGTAAAAAGTGGAAGGTTATAAATGTTCACGTAGGCCTCTGTAATGGGGTTTCATCCAGGACTGTATGCCTCCTACGGTATCAAATTTGCTAAAGCAAGCAATCCGTTACATGCCAGAATTTTTGGCGTATACTGTGTACATTCATATGGAATGCGCCATTTATACGCTTGTTGTGATTCGGAATAATATTGGTGACTTTCTCGGAGTTGTGTTAGGGTTCTATTTGTAAACTAAAACCCGCAGCAAGCAATTTAGTTTAATCTACTTTTTTGGAGCACTTTACATCTATTACTGTATCTGTGAATTGGAGGCACTCATTCGGTCTGAAATAACAGATGGTTGTCGGGTGTCATCTCCGTAATGATCATTTACCAGACCTATTTCTAAAACGACAACTGCCCAGTGTTCTGACCTCATGTCAGAGAGTACATTATCAAAATGGAACGCTCGGAACATTGCGGTGAGCTCTTTTATTCCACTACGGCGAATAAATGAAAGAATTCTTCCGGTTCGTTTTTGAATCATTTGAACAGCAAATAGGCTGAGATGAAGGTTGAAATGAAGGCTGTTGAGATTAATGTTTTCAAAGTAAAAAAGGAAATAGTCCCCGTTTATGATGCTGCTCGATTCAGTGGTGTGAAATAAGAAGACAGCATAAATTGTTTGCCGCAAGAAGTTTACGGTATGTTCAGAACCGTATCCTCTAAGTTATTGATAATTAATTCCTTTTACCTTTATGCATATTGTATGCCGTAATTGCTGTATGTATCAAAGATCCCTAGCTTGAATCCAAGCGTTAACTAGGACTAAACATCTTAAATAGGCGAAAAAGCTCGGTAACACAAAGTGAATAGCAAAAATTCTGGGGCTACAATACTACTTATAAGGTAGACAGAAGTTCCGAACAAACCACTACTGTTTTTGCATCTTGTGTGGCTAGTCAGACAAGCTTTTTCAAATCAGGGTTTATTACAACGTTGAAGGATTAGTTTGCACTCAGGTATGCGTGGTTGTCCCCAAAGCCCGAATCCGTTTTCAGTGGCCTGCTGTCCGTCTGTTTTTGATAAACTGTTCCACTACGTTTTGCAATGTTTTTTCGTTCTATCTGCACAAAAATCATGACTTCTGACAACCAGCACAAAGGTAGACATCTTGGAGTTCGTCCTATAAAAGGACAGGAAAATTGCGAAGTAATCAATCATGTGTGTCTGGCCTTTGATTAGCTGGCGTGAGAGTTGAAAAACACTGCACGTTGGCTGCAAGAAAAACCGATGATAAAAGATACGCACCATACTACAAAAGGCAAACAGAAAATCATCCCTCTAAAATTACGGAGTTTTGTATGAGATACTTGTATAAGTGCTTAATCCATCCCGACTGAGCATTTTATTGGGTTTATTTGACGTGGTTTTGTTTGCGTTGGCATCTTCCTACATCACTAAACGCCAGGAATTCAAAGGTTTATTGTCACCCTTAGACTCATCTTGCTTCAGTTTACCGAAATCAGGAAGCAAAACAGTTTTCCTTGCGTCTTTCTGATGCAGAAGAATAATTACGTACGGCCTGTAAAAAAAATCCTGCCCTAAATTGCCCAAAAGTTACCAGTCAAGTAAAAAGATGTCCATATTGGTTCTTGGCCACTCCGTTACCCGTGAAAAGAGGAAATCCATTCATCGCAGATTTGTTCGTTAGTGAACACCAACTAAACCATTTCAGACTATTGGACAGGAAAGTAAAACTCTCATGCCAAAATAGTTTTTAAAAACTGAATATACATGTTCTTCTTGAACGCGTATTTTTGAATTTTTCTGGATATTCACTTGCTATCACACACTTGTAAATGAATGCTAAAAAACAGTTTCAAAAATTCCCTAATAAATCCCACCTTCCATAAGACACAAGGCAGAGTTACGAGGAAGCCACATACTGTTCGCACGCTTCTCCAGCAGTATCCATCGTTACACTGGTACTGAAACACTGAGTTGTACGTACGCTCGTCAATATTCTCTTCTCGGAAGGATTACCGCTTACGATGCCGTATTTGCAAATATAAGCAAAACGCATGATGGTGGTGTGTATAACTTTTTTTCTCTTGGTTGTTAGTTAGCTGGAAACTGCTCCAGTATGCGGTAGCGAAGAATAAGTTCACCTTATTTTTTAATCATAAAACCGCCACAAGACGGCACCGACCGTTCGGCACGTCCAATGTGATAACACGATCGGGGTACCAACTAGGAGTGGTAGTAAACTCAGGTTTACGCACGAAACTTATCAACGCCGTAAACCAAGACAGCGTGGTACACCAAGACTGAATTCAGCAGCACCATCAGTGGCAAAAATTCTGGCATACACTGGCATACGTCATATGGATAAACTACCTGGCAGCAAAACGCCAGCATCTATTTGAAAACAGATGAATTAAAATATATAATTACCCATCGCCTACAGGAGATCTCAGTTGATTTACTCGTTTGACTACTAAACTCTTGTAAGTAGTTCATAAACAACACATTCCGCATTATGACATTGGTGGCTATCGCAGAGACCTGATGTCGAAATGTCCTTAAGTATGTCAGAAGTATTGTGCTGTATTTACGATAATGAGCAGTCATTTAGTTGCGTGATAACATTATTCATTCATCAATGCATCGCAGACCACTAGCGGCGCGGCATGAACACTTCCAGTTCCCGAAGAAGAAGGCTTCAAGTCGTCCAATGCAAAAGTATCACTCTTCTTCTCTAGGCTGTTCCTGTATCCGATGAGCAATAAATCTCCCATTCTTCGGAAAGGGAATCAAACTTCTCAGTGAAAACATGCCATTGACTTTCTTCAGAAAAAATCATTGAGAAACTTGTAAAAATCGCTAACATCACACCAGATCCAACATTTCGCAGAGAAATCATTTTGTGAGAAATTACTAGAATTTTATTGGGTTTCCTTCCATTTCAGCTCTCTTTGAGATCATCCCTCTGCTAGTTCGTTGTCAAATTGTTCAAATAAAATGCTTCTTCTTTTTACCCCCTCCTGTCCCATTAATGTCTCATTCCCCATTAGAAGAATTACACTAACAAACTCTCAAAGTCTTTCAGTTAGTTTTCGAATATGGATACCACCGATCAGGGTAATGATGAGTAAGGATCACATTTATTGAATGGAATGTTGCTGTACATTTTCCGTGCTAACCTGGATTCAACTCTGGTGTGGATATAAATATCAATTCCAGCAATCATGTCGTTAAATAAAAGAGCTGTCCGTGTCCTGGAAGTACACACCAGTTTTCAAGTTTCACCTTGTTAAAAAACGCATTACGGGTCCACAAAAATGCAGGCGAAATGGTGTTTGGAACCAGAACTAACCATAATAAAGTGGACATCCAGAACAAATGCTCGACAAACTGAAATGCAGTCGGTAACAACATGAGAGTAAGGAGCCTACTCGGAATTTTGATGAGTCCAGATAGATAAGTACTTCGATGCACGCAGGGACAATCGACCAAGAAAAAACGTGAGGTGCATGATTGCTTAGTATATTTGAACGATTGGGTGACCTCAGTAGGTCGCATTTAGGATCTCGGAAATAGGATACAGGCTTTCGAAGAAATCGGTTCAACGCCACACGTATCATGTGGGTCACACACGAAACATTTCTACTCTGCTATAATCGATGTTTTCGACTTATAGGGTGACTTCCTGAGATGTTTGCTGCAACCAATGCAAGCTTAAAACGGCAACACAGGCTTAGGACAAAAGCTACGTTCTCTTCCATTCTCCGTGTATATTGCTAATGTTATCGGTGGTTTTGATGGCCAGTTAATCGCCGTAATCCGTAGGTTGGTAAACCCACTCGCGGTATGTTTTAGCACGCGAAGCAGAAGTGAGTGGATTTAGGATATAATTTTTTTAAAAAGCCGGTTTGATACCAAGTAGCCACCCACTCATTAAATTGTCGCTACGGCCACATACACATGCGTATGATCGAAGAATCATGAGGTCCTTGAAGTCTATGGACTGGCTCGTATACCATCCTTTAACTCTAACTACGGTGCGTCTAAAACCCCGTATCGGAAGATCAGTATGCCAATGTATTCCTCATTGTTGGCAATGGGACCAAATCAGAAAGTGGTAAGCGTACCCTTAAAGCAATAAGACGCCTGGAAATTTTCGCATGAATAACTCATTACAAATTTCCCCCTTCAGAATCTCGCTCTGGTAAAAACGGCTTCCGGGAAGTGAGAACTGGTGTGAATACTAATAAAAAACGCTACTCAACTATCCGTCCGGGTGAAGTCCGCATTGGACATTAGGTAGGTATTATCACACAGGACATCATAGAAAATTGATTTCTTGCTAGACTAGCTGATCGGTTCATGCGCAAGCTAAGGAAACCATTAGGTGGACCGAGTCACGTGACCCGTACTGGTAGTCCAAGTGCGCCTAGTCGCTCGACAGAGGTTTAAACCAATAGTACCCCAAGGCCCAATAGATCAGTGAGATAAACTTGTGTGTAGAGGCTAGTGAGTTCGAAATTCGAACCTAAAAATCGTCATTTGGCTTCTTTTTGACTTACTCGGTTGGCATACTTTTGCTGTTTTTTCAGTCATCTACATAATAGAAATATCACGAAACTTGATGAAAGCAACTTAAATTTCCCGGTGCGAAAATGCTCGAGTATGTCGTTAAGTTTGGCTGGGGTATCAGAGAACATATATATCGACTTCCTCCTGAACACTTTTTGAAAGTAATGAGGTGCGTAGTCACGAAAAGTTTATGTGAATAGAGGTCGGTGGCGCCCATTTTAAGCCATGCCGATACGCTTTGTTTGCTCCAGTGGACAATCAAATTTGGCGTGCTGAAATATATAGACGTAGATTAGGATGGTTTTTGGTTTGAGCACATACGTAATAAAATGCAATATTCTGGTGAAAAAGGTTTTACTCTTTTCGTGAAGGTTTTGCACATAAGAGCATTGTGCGTTAAATTAGGATGGTTTTTGGTTTGAGCACATACGTAATAAAATGCAATATTCTGGTGAAAAAGGTTTTACTCTTTTCGTGAAGGTTTTGCACATAAGAGCATTGTGCAGCTAATGAACACCGTAATGTTGTCAGATTGCATATATCCTACATGGAATACGCTGGAAATAATTCCTCCAAATTGTTTTCTCTCTTGCTTCTAAAATCCGTGTTCCCCTAATTTATGCGCTCTAAGCATGCAACTCGTTTTTCACTTAGGCCTCTGGCTATAAGCAGTCCCAAATTATTTTCGCCGAGCCTATAGGGTTTTCGAAGTTGTAACTTTAACGGAGAGTTGGTCTAATCTGGTGGCATGTTGCTCACAGCACGTTGTTTAAGTAAGCGAAATTTTAAGGTCATGGACCATCAACGATTCGCATTTTCTTACCGGTTTACGCGACCTAAAATACGAAGTCGCACTTTGACATATTTTGGGGTTCTTTGGTGTTCTTTAAGAACAGAAAAAGATCAAAGGAATATCCTGTGGAACTTTCGCCCTGGAAGACCGGTTGTTGACGTTTGTTTGCTTTATACTCCTCAGATTTAAAAAATGCGATTGTAATCCCAAAATATATTCTCGTCGGCGAACCTGGTCACAACCTATTTTCCCGTGGACCTCAACTTCCATTAAGTACAACATTGCTAGACGACAGCATGAACTGTGCAATAGCAACGCGATAGCCATCTCTGTTGTTGATCCCCTTCCCAGATATGCATATCTAGACTGCACATAAGACTGCTTAACGCGATATCTGCAGGTATCATTCTTACTATGAATGTAACGCTCTATAGGTGGTGACCGACATAAAGCTGTCGCCCTGATAACGGTAGCCGTTGTCACCCATCTCATATTCTTCTAACTGCTGGGCCCGCGTCTATGTGCGGCATTTATTATGAGACCTCACCTATGCACATTAACATAATCCAATGGCCAAAGACAGTCTTCATATCCACAGCCATACGCTATGCCGCTAATCTTTGCTATCTATGGTGAACACCATGCCAGTATCCATGCGCGCCGGTGAAAATAAGGCCTCAACTATGCGTGACAGCCTTATCTGATGGCCTGTCACACTCATTGCTGTACTCGATGCCGCCTTATCTGGCTACTTGTCATATCTGCTAGTTCCGTGTTCATGTGCGGCGTCAGTTAATTGGTAACTTTATCCAACCTAATCTGTCGTACTCGTAATCGTACGCATTGTAGCGTATCTTTGCTACTTATAATAAACACCGGGTCCGTATTTATGCGAACCGATGATTACAAGGCCTAAACTTTACACACATAACTAATCTAATGGCGAATGGCGGACCTCATACTCAAAACTGTATGCGATATCGCCTACATTGACTACTTTTTGGAAGTGTTAGTCCAGTGCCTGTTTGCGACGCTGATTATTAGGCCTCAACTATGCGCACTGTTCTAATTTAACTGCGAACGATGGTCCGTTATACCCATAAATGTGCGCGCTCTCGCTTATGTCTGCTGCTCATTGTAAACATCAAGCCACTGTCTATACGGGCCGATATAAACGAGGCTCCAACTATGCGTGATATCTTAATCTAATGGCCAAAGATAGCCTATCACACTCGCAGCTGTAGTCGATATCGCCTACCTTGGCCACTCATTGCAATTGCTGTGCCTATGTGTAACGCTGAATATGAGGCTTCAGCTATGCCCAGTATCCCGCTCCAATGGCCTATGACTGCCCGTCATACTCACAACTACACTCGGTATCACCTTCCGAGGCTACTTATAGTAACTGGTGAGCCCGTGCACACTCGTAGCAGACCATAACGTCCCAACTATGCATAATAAATTAGTCCAAGAACAAACGGCGATCCTTCATATCCATACGTTGTCCACCTGCCAACCCTCCAAGCCCGAAAAATACACAACCGCCTTCAACAAATAATGTTTCGCCTTATTGGTTGCATAAGTATAAACATAACGTGTGGTCAATCCACCTCTGGGTTTATTACTCGACAGGGTTTCTGAAAAAATATAATCAATTGCTACTCGTGCACATTTTCCGGGATATCATCTGAAAGGAAAATTAAACAAGGTTGTAGTGGCTAACTCACCAATAGCTTAACAAATCCTTTGTCCACAAGTCCCGGTCGATATCCACGCTGAACATGGAGACCTACTGTTATGGAGGTAAACTCACTACTTGCTGAATTGGTCCAATGGGCGATAACGAGGGAGTCGTGTGTACATCGACGATTCAATAGCGAGATTAGGCACCATATGGTCTATTGGGCGCGATGAAGCTAAAGCTGAATTTAAAGTTACAGGCAGTCGTAAGACCAGGCGGTGTAGACCTGAGTCCTATGACCCAAGGGCCACACCAGCCCTCAAACACGCATCCATGGATGCAGCCTTAAAGAAGATCTAGTGAATGGGCGGATGCCTGGTGTCAATTTCGCTCCTTTAGAGCACTCCACTCGGTTTCTGCTCTCTGATACGGACAAAATATAGCTTAATAAAATCGACCGCTTTGTCTTCCTCGTAGAAACTCGTGACTATCACATACTCAACCACACTAGCAATCTAACCAACAAGGAGCACCCTTCTGGGCTTCATCCAACTCATCGTTCTTGGCGAAGCATTGCACCTCATCTGCACTTCTGAAGCCATATTGAATATATCCGAATAAATGAACTAGTAAGATAGCCAAAACTGATGCTATTCAACTATCATAGCTATTGATGATGATCTAGCTGGGGACTGTAAGGGCACATTCTTCAGTGTAAATCGCTGGTGCACAATCAAAAAATCGCTATGTATCTGTTGCCTTGAGGATTTGCCGACACCGATCCACAAAAGCTGTTGTTTTGAGACAGCCGTTGCCAAGCACCTGAAAACACCTTGATTAAGCTTCTCAAATATGCCAGGTCTCACAGCCATACAACCGAACAGCTCGTCCTGTAGCCTGATAAACACGTTACCCGATACTCACAGATACACCGCTCTCGAGCCGTGAATGTTTCAAATAAGCAAACGTGGCCCGAGCAATGCGGTTCGTTCACTTGATATCACCTGTAACACTACAATCAAAACTACCACAACTTCGAATGTATATAAAACGCTGCACCACACTACCTCCCCAACCGGATCAGAAAGATACGTGAGATCTTATACAAGCTTTGTTCTAACTCTGCTGACTTTTTCGGCCAACCTAAAAAATCTATCTCCTCACAGAATTGCACATACAAGCCAAATCATCTCAAAAATGACGTTCGTTACGGGGCGGCCCAGAAACCGAAACATCTCGGTGCAGTGAGGCGTGGTGTTGCCATTCCCAGTTTGATAGCACACCTGCAACTATGCCCTTCCTTCTCTCTACCCTTCCCGTACCCTATCGCCTACTAGTTCCATTACCTGCAACTACAAACAAACTCACGCATTATTCTGACCAACGTTATGATCATGCCTGCCGGTAGGCCACCCACCTGTTGGGAACGAAAATCGTCATGATAACGTGACACTTTGTGGGAACAAAGTGCACTCCAATGGACAGGATGACTTTGGTCAGTTCATACAAAAACACCTACACCATTTCCTCCTCTCTGAAGATGAGAACGATGTCTACATTCTTCATATCAACAACAGTTTTGCCAGATATTTTTTAAAAGAAAGGGTCCAGAATACATTTTAGCGCTCGCCTCATTACCTCATCACGAAATTAAGTTGGAATGGAGATAACGAAAACAACTTTGTGTACGGAAGCTTTTGGAGCTCTTCGTGTCATTCTGTAACATGTCCGCCCCTTCTGCACCTCCTGTCAACAACGATGCAAAAGACTGCCCGGTTGACAACTCTCACTTCGCCTGCACGGTCACTCGCAAAAATATACCTTTTCCGCATGACAGACCTGATAATCCGCCTTCTGTAATGAAGGCAGGGAAAATTGCTTCCGGTCCGAGCTTACCCTGGTTGTGGCATACATCCCAAGCAATCGCCCTTTGAACCGAAATATCCATTGATTGAGGACTTGACCGTCCAAACAAGAGTGAAATATGCTACGATACTCACTAAATACACGTGATATGACGCCTCAGATGTAACTGGTTTGACAAAGCTCCACGTTTTTTTTCAGGCAGTACCAGTTTCAGTCTGAGATCAGTTCATCGTACGAACAGGCAACGCCACCAGATATCTCCGATCTCAGGTCTCTGCAAGTTCCAAGCTACCTTAGTTGCGCGCATTCTAGCTAATGCACGCTCCGCATACTCACATATGTCCTCATTAGTTCGCATCGACCGCCTGCCTATTATCTGCACCTAAATAAATGAAAAATAAAAAAATCATAACAATAATAACGGTAATTGCCTCATTGGAATGGTTAGAAATTGTGAACACTTTTGACTGTCTTATTTTGTAAGCTATTCTTACTCACATCAAAGTGCATTCTAGCAAACATTTTGCACAATTTTCCTTATTTTGAGCCCCCAGTGTAGACATGGCTGCCTTATTACCTCGTTTAAATAGCAGAAATGAACCGCCACGAGCCCTCAACAGAACCTAGAACCTCCTAACTACTACAACAACCTTAAATGGCTCCTCCAAGATGTTCGTGTACGGGGCAAGGACTTGAAAGCAGCGACCATCCTATTGTGCCGTCTGCTTGTTCTGCCCAAAAACCCAATAGTTTATACAACGGCACTATTGGTGGCTGGGTATATCGGTGAAGATCACACCTCGCATTAAGCTAGATATAACGTATGCTGGCCACCATAAAAAACAAAGGCTTCCTTGCTGCGACAAATGCCTTGGCTTCAGCGGGACGCTTGCCGCAACCATAGATTTTTTCATCCAGGTTGTGAATGTACGCTCCAATTTGAGTTTGCGCATACATACTGGACGTTATTGATGTTTCAGCCGTTCTGAAGCTATTTTCAAATCTAATACGTAAGGAAACACACGAAGAAACCAGTTTTCCACAAAATTTCCAACAGTTTTCATAGAGATGATGGATGAAGCCACCGTAATATGCACGCTATGGAAGCACCGGGGGACAGTGATTCTCCGAAAGCAGGTGTTCACGACAATTTCTGTGGATGGAAAACAGAAACAAAGCTCATGAGCCAAAGCCCAGTAAACAAGGTTGTACATCACCAATACTTACATGTGAATCAATCAAGCTGACAGACACCGTATACTACACTACCGACAGCCACTAAAATACGAACTCCGCGCCCACAGTGGACCCTGCGTTCGTTTAAACAGCTTCTAATAAAACTGCGACCGCGTGGGGAGATCTTGGGCGCCCGGATAATTACCATCGAATGAAAAAACTTTATAGTAAATGTTCAATTTTTCGAAGCACGGGTACGTGCAAATTGGTGGTCATCGAAGCGCTTGTAACATCGCTTCCTTAGAAAAAACGCTGTTATTAGCAGATCCCTCAAATGTACAACCAGGTCACAATCACTATCTGTAAAATTCGCAACATCAGAGCCTGCAAAGTTTCAAGGAAGTCAGTTTCGGTTTACGGCACACAACATTCGCACCCCTGATGGACTAAAACAGTCGAGCAATTAAGTCCAAAATACCAGGTCATACTTTTGATTCCCATCTAGGCGTTTCGGGGTCCCGTTATTGCTAGGAAAGCATTTCACCAGAATTCTTCTACCAGAGGTATGCTTCAGTGGACAATGAGACTTGGTGAGTTGCGAAAATATGAACGTAGATTTGGGCTATTCCTAAGTTGCTCATATACACAACAAAATGCTACATTTCGGCATGAAAGGTTTTCCTCCCCTTGCCGAGGTTTCGCAGCTATGAGTAACGTGTGGTCAAGAAGCCCATCTGTTTACTTCAAGCTGCATTTGAGAAATCGGACGCTTTGTGTAGCTTGTACTAACCTCTAAGCTGCTCATGCAAACCTTCTACTGATGGTGGCTGTGGACTAAGAGCCGGGAAGAGAGATGTTCCCTTCCTTCGGTAAATTGTGTCCGGTCAAAAGCCGCAGAGGAGTTGGAAATCGACCGAAGGAAAGCATGTTTGATTAATGAAATTACAGCAGAGGAATAAGTGCTCTCGAAAGATCCAAAACCGGTGTACATGGGAAAGCCAAATGGATTGATAAAACGTGTACGTGCAGGTTCAAGCGGAGATGTAAAACGTTCGAGAGCATTTTAGGGTTTGTACCAAAAAACCAACCGTTGCCAAAAAGGATATACAATCTTGAGGCGATCCCTCTGCTTGTACGTCTGCTTTGGTGTGCACATGCAAATGTGAGTAAAAATCTAATTGGCGGCATCCTTCGTCATCCGGAAAAGCGCACGAAGAACGCAGATACCTAACTGGAAATTTCTGGGCTCTCATAGTGATAATTGGTGTGCTTCACATACTTGCAAATGAGCCAATTACTGTGCCGAAAGACTTTCTGGCTGGCCTGTTCCGTGCTATCGGGTGGCGCAAGAGTCCCTTATACACCTGGTTTGTCCCCCGGATAGTTTTGGTCACATTCCAGAAATGTATCAACCCGCGCTGCGCCCGAATGCCCTACTTGCAAATATCATACAACCAGTGGGCACTCAAATAAGAGACGATTCCAAGGTCGTTTCTGTACAGGCCTTTAAATTGCGAGTTGACCTACGCAGTTGTTGTCCGGTGCACAGAAGCTTATTCAGCCGCGCTTTCAAAGTGGATCATGCGGTAGAATATGTGCCGATTGCGTTTCAAAATGTTCTGCAAGTGTTCCAACTACACAGTGAAGCTAAAGCGCTTCCAGATGGCTTGTCATGCATGAAACTAGCACAGCATTATATCGAAGACAGCTTCGGCAGTCCGCATCTGCGACGTCATATTATTCTTGGGAAACATCTCGACGGAGTAATGCCCATCCATTATGCCCCTCAAAAAACTAAACAGCTTACTCAAAGGCGAAAATGCTCGCTTTTGACGAAACGAGGCATGACGGGTGGCCCAATTCCCATGTCGACCGTCGCAAGAAACGTGCATAGCTTGTATCAACACGATAATCGGCATGTGCTCAAAAAATTCTGCCCAAGATGGTTCGTGCCGTGAGGAGCAGCAACGCTTGTGACACCCACGAAGCATCGAAATGGTGCGGTTTGACATGTACGGGAAAACTTGTGTGTCCAAAACTACCACTGGATTCCACCATGTTGAAATTCGGCAGAAATCGGTGATATATCACCTGGGAAACCAAAAAATGTAACCGTCAACCTACTTATCAATGAAGATCGGTACTTGACGCGACAGTTGTAGACATCCTGGGTTGTCAACACCTTACCAAATTTGTCTGCGACTTCGTGATGGACATTTGACGCCGCACCCCCTCACTTTATTATCGAACAAAACCCACTTAATTCATTACCAGTCAGACACTGGTTGATAAGTAACCTGTCGAAAAACGTTCTAAGTGGGTGGTTATGCTTAGGCGGTAGGAAACAACCATCAAAGAGTCATTCCAGCGTCGAACACAGAATCCCACCTGGGTGTGCTATCGGCCATAAACAAGTAACAATACATCTGGCTTCGACCTGACCTTAGCGCGACCTACAGTTGCAATGGTATAAAGCAATTTCCACCCAAAATTCACGAAATGCTGCTCCCTTTTGTGTTTACGCATAAAACTGTGTGACATATGTTTATGGGATTTTTCAACCCAGACATATTTAGTTTGCATTGTCGGGTCACTGCCATCACGTGCCACATACAGGAAGCGCATGGGGCATATGTGCGACCGTAGTAAAGATAGATACTTATCGCTTCAACCACTGTTTTCCCATGCAGTCCGGCTTGCTGTGCTACATGCGGGCTTCACTTTGGTATTATTACCATCTAGTCATTGTCACACTCTTGTGGAAAATCTTTTTTTTTTCGGGGAGAGTGGATCATGGGTATAAGCGGGCATTAGTTGGAATTTCTCAGACGCGCTTAGTCGGGTTGGAAACGACGCCTCCGATGTCATTCTCAACTTCTGGCTCCGCCACAAATGGTACTACAGCCCGAGACCGTGAGTATGCGCCAGGAATCGTTATATGGCCCCATGGAGATCACATGCCGGATCAAAAGTAACCTGTTGCTGGATTCCTCATTTCTAAGGGATGACAAACGATATCACCAAGCTTATAACGAACATCGAACACGATGCTCAGCACAATGCTTTGGAAGCCGCCGCTAACAAACACACCAACAGTTTAACAGCGAGCAAATACGCCCGGTAAAAGACATGTTGCTCGGAGAGCGGTAGTTCCCGCCACATTTTGCCATGGTGTTCTTTGAGCAAGTTGACCACATGCCCCGAAGACATGTCAGCTAAAGCTCCACTAGGTTGACCATCCTATATCATACACACGTCGTCGGTAATCCTTAGCAAGGCATGTGTTTACTTTCCGCCCTACACAGCCATTTGCCTCCGGTGTTGCTGGTTCACCTCACTGACCGACTGACACCGGAGTTAGCTCATAGCTTTTGCGGTCCACGCATCCCTTGCACAAAACTCAGGGCCACAGTGTGCTTTCGCGAAATGTAGCTTCACGTTGACCTCCGCAAAGAGCCCAAACATTTACGAAAACCCTGCATTAAAACGAGCGTCCCCAAATGCGGAC
The DNA here is from genome assembly GCF_000715545.1 of Opisthorchis viverrini. NCBI lineage: Eukaryota > Metazoa > Platyhelminthes > Trematoda > Opisthorchiida > Opisthorchiidae > Opisthorchis > Opisthorchis viverrini. Next base: position 787,619 of record NW_008751804.1, read on the forward strand.
ACGAGCATAGCTTGCCATATTCTATTGGTATCAAGAGCCTTAACGAAAAATTGCCGCTATTCCTGATTTTTGGCTGCATGCTACCGCAACCCAGCCAAGGTGTTCCCTTACCTTTACGGACGAACGCCCTCAGCACATACCCCATTGCTTTGCGCCTGAAAAAGGACTAAATCGATGGAACTCAAAATAATTCGCACCCACCGACACTATCTTAACTACCCCAATTAAGGTAAAGAATCTGCGGACTATTTTGCCGTATTCCGTCCACAGTGGTGCCGCCGGCATCACAATTAATGTTTCGGAACTTTTGTCTTGAGCAGGATTATTCATCACCGCGAGGGTGTTTGCCACCTTCCACCGTTCTTTTATCAGCATTTTTCATGCACCAGAGGGCGCGAAAACATGTTTAACAATGAACTCGTTGGCACTTGCTTCCAAATCCTTTGACCATGCGCCAACCCTGAACCCACGTCAAATATTCGGCAGCCTGATGTGTGAAACATCATGTGGAAAACGTCAGCTGCGTATCGCGGGAGTTTCGATTTTCATAGCATGCTTATCTGCAGTCCCTCTCAGTTCCTGCCACTCACATACCCCCCTGCCACCCAACTGTGTCTCATAAAAACGCAGAGTTTCTAGTCCCCCACCGGGGAATTGTTTTACTAACTGTGCACTGTTTTCAAGGTCAGATTTTGTGCCAGGACCCCGTTGCTTTGAAAGCTTATTCGGTAATCGCGCGGCGCCACCACAACCTCACAAAGAAGTTCACGTTGTTCCCTCTCATACAAACTGTACCCGGACAATGCCTCATTTGCACTATCACTATTACCACAACTTTTTGGCTCGTCATTTTTTAACTTGTGAGGTGTTCATGAAAGGCTCCGTATGATTTTAATAATGAATAGAACGTTAATTTGGTTTATATGCTCTGCGACAGCCTTTTTAAGTGTTTTTCCAATCACTTTTCGCCTCTGTAAGGTGTAATGTTTTTTAAATATGATCCCCGGCGACTTACACGGTCTCCACATGCATGTGATGAGTGTTGTTGATACAAATCAGTGATACCTACCGCGCCATTCGGCGGCTATACAGTCGAAAATGAGGTATTTATCGTACAGATCCGACTCCCATTTGACGAACTAACAAGAAATTGTCTACGAGGTTGTGGTAATAGCATCAGCCCCTCATTTGTGGCTTTGTAGTTATTCATGGTCATTGGATGGTAGCACTCATTTGTCCCGACAACACTCGGATCGCATACATACACTATGCCAGGAAATCATGCCGTAGGGAGGTTTGAGCAATCATCATCAAGACGGCTTAGTGCGCAGCTCCATGCCACAAGGCCGCTTTCACCGTGAACAAGTAACACCATGTAGTAAGGATGTAAATGATGCTTAAGTTGGGGTCGGCCTAATTTGGGGTTAACGGCCCTATGGAGTCCCGAGACTCCATCTGCTGATCAGCAGATCTGCTGAACAAAACAACTTAGTAATTTAAGCCAGATACAAAGTCACATGGCGAACTATCCAAGTAAATATTGACTCACAATTCAAAATGGGAGATTCCGTAGTTCCCCAGTAAACAGGTCACCGCCGCACCACCGGTGGCGAGAGGTGGCAAATAGGGGTGGCATGTTACGCTTGACACCGATGGCGCCACCGATGGCTAAAACGGCCATCGTTTGTACAAGTGTACTCTCGACAAATGTTATCTAGTGAGTCACGAAAAATCAGGTTCAACCACACTGTGAACGTTGCGGTTTGCTGCCAGGTAAGCATCATGGGTCCCGGAAGCAGTAGCTCTAGCCGACATATCTTCTTGGAAGAAGCTAGTAAACCGAATACCTTGGGTAATAAAGCTTGTGATACAAAGTCTGATTACAAAAGCTGGCCGCGTACGATGTTCGCGGTTTATTCATGCACTAGTTCCACAGTAATCGACGAAGTAGAACTGCCATCATTAGGATTAATGAAACGCCGCCCGGTCCTTTATTCACTTCATATGATCTTCCACAATAAAACTAACGGCTTGCATTCCTTGTCTCCTTTAAAGAAACACATGCCTTAAAGAAACAACCCTTATGAACTGTTTGCCGAAGGTTTCAATGCCTCGAGAGATATCCGTATGCTTGTTGACCACTTACTACTAGTAACAGATCTATGTGCGTCTTCTTATTGGCCACTTGCCCATCAATTTTCGTTATTTAGTGATTAAAATTACATACTGTCTCTTTTTTCAGATTTCTGAACCTTCCTTTTAGAACAAAGGTATATCAGACCGCTAGCTGATGAAGAAGCCTAACAGCTATCTTAGAGTAGGACCTAGATGATGTTTCTTGATATTCAGTGGCAACACACATGGACAAGTCTAATAAGATGTGTTGGCGAGCCACTAGAAGAGTACTTGCCATTACATTCCTCCCCAGCTAACCCAGGTCCGCAAGTAAACTATGCCATCTAGGCGTGAAGCTTATGTTTCAAAGGTGGACACTGCCCGACCTTACACGATAAAACCAATAAATTTATTTCAGTGGCTTCAACGTTCCCCATTAGAACAATTCCTTGAATCCACTCAGCGGTGTCGTGTGGTCTACATGAGGTTGAAGATGGTCTCATAATCGGGGAGGATGGACAAATCAGGAGTATGTTCACCTCAATTTCTCAGCCTAGTCAACACTACTTAAAGAAACCAAGACCTGTAAATCCCATTTTGACACTGCCATTCGTATTGGTGTCGGCCCATGTGTCACCCGTGAAACTTCCTACCCACAGATATTGTCCATAACCCAACAGGAATGATGTTCAAATGCCTTCTAAACACAACCTTACAATAGCCAAACCACTTTATCGAATTACAGTAGTATTAGCATCAAGCAAGGAAAATATCCCATCCAAACTATTTCAAACTATTTTGACTTATTTTTCGCAAGTCTTAAAAATCCTAGGAATCTCACAAAATCAAGTTGTTTTAGGGAGGAGGTGTGATTAACATTAAATCATGCGCAGTTAGACCAATCGACTGTTGTATATTGTTCTTTCCATTTAACGTAATTTCGGAATATTCTAGAATCTTGTGCTTTTATACGATTTTGATAGCTATCCTTTTGGCAGGCAGCTGCGCTGCATTCTGTTTGTTCCTAGTTTTTTCCATTGCAACACAATACGCCCTATTCCGCCTGTGTTCGGTTCTTCAGTTTTTTATTTTTAACACTGATGTCGTTGCCGGACAATGTATTTCTTAGCAACCAAAGGAAAATGCATGAAATTTGGCAGAAAGGCCGACTTTATGGATACCTAATGAACAGTAGCGTAAATCTTTGGGAAAACGCGATATAGTGATTTAAACTCTAAGTTGGTGCTGTCGGTGAACTCATTTGAGCACAGTTCTTCACAATCTATACATTACTCATGTGCCTCCGGAGACGTATCTCATCCATCCATCAGCTAACTTGACTAAAAGAGACCGTTTTCTAAAACCTGTGTATCTCGTACTAATTGGAACATAGAGAGGTCTTAATATAACACGTTTAGATGGGGAAAATCATGAAATAGGTGCCTCAGTTGAATCTGCCATTGGCACTTAAGTAATTTACAAACTAGGGTGCCCAACTTGCAAAAACGGATTTGGGTAGGTGTGTACATATGCTTTAAACAGAGCGTTATGGCGGAAATGTGATATCTATAATAAATAAAAACATTATCTGTGCTTGGGCGCGCGTGACGAGAATGGCTCGGTGAGGAAAGGATTTTGATGAATCTTTCCTAAAGAATTTAAAACTAATTAATCCATCCATGGTTGTTGACAAAAGTGCTGCCAGTCTAAAGGCGAATATTCAACTAAGTCATCTTGTACTGAAATTCCAACTTATCAGTAAAACATGCTTTTTATTAAGATGGTCAGTACATCAAACTCAACAAAATTTGGTCTTGGATTATATGGTGTCCGTGTTTTCATTTCTTCATCTTTAGTGCAAACATTAGCTACCTTAGTCCCCGGTTACTACAAACAGTTTGCATGCAGGTTAACAGACTTGGAGGACTTGCATTTCGAATGGTTTAGGAACTATAAGGAAGTTTTCAAAAGTATCCTCGTGGTGAGCAAGAAGAAGAATTAAGCCTAGAACAAAAGAATCCAGTGAAAGCGCAACAAACAGGAAATAGTGAAGAAGTGGTGATAAGAAATACCGTCCAAAAGTTTTGAATACAAAAATCTTGGGCATGTCTTTGCCTGTTTTGATGAGATAAGTGTTGCTGGTCGATGGTTTTCACAGAGTTTCAATACTCATTGTTAGGTTTTTTACATTCCTGATCATGATCCGTAAGCTATAAGAATGCAGCAATAAGCTGAGCGTCCAGAGGTTCATGTGCCGAATAATTCGCTTTCTCGAGCTGTACTACATGCAGGTGAAGTTGTTCTGTAAGAAACGTGCCGCGTGGAAAACATTTCAAAGATTCATGAAGAACAAAAAGAAGGAATGAGCACACAATCTCACAGGTAGCATCGTTCCCCAGAAGTGAATGCAGCGACAAAAAAGACTCCAACTTCTCAAAAAAGGAACAGGTTGATGGAACGATCTAATGTCCCTAGTGTCATTACACAGTCCAAATCAAATCACAGCCATTTCATATATATAACCACCTGTGAACACCTTTTCTTTTTGGTTCCACCCTAGTGTGTAGGTTGTCTTTTTTGAGACCACTTCTTATCAGTATTTCGAATGTTTTATATCAGAATGCCTGTGCATTTCTTCATTGTTTCTGCCTTATGGTGGGAACTTTATGTTTTGAAAACACATAGTGCTTCACTTGGTTTGATAGTAGAGTACCTCCGAAACAGTTGCTCACAAAAACCCTAACTCATACTCTTATGTATAAAAATAAACATTGCCTGCACATTCTAATAACAAAGATCCTTCGTGCAGCCGATTTTTTGATAGAATAGAGTCACGGCAGGATGTTGATAGTTATCAAAGTACTAAGACCAGGACATTTTTTCGATATATCGACATCTGGCAATTTGGCAGAAAACACCATAGGATATGGAATGATAATGACATTAGAGTGAAGTTGCACTCTTATTTGCTACCCGTTCACACAACAGGGCCGCATGCACAGCAGCACATTTTTAATGAGCCCAAAAGTACCAAGCATCCTAGTATAAACGTTCATCGTTATGGATCATGATGTTGGTGAATGAATATTTATACTTCTCGGAACTCTCCATTCCCAAATCAACATATCGACCCAATAATTCCCAAGAGAGAAAAAACTATCCCTCATGTGCGCTGTGGCTAATATTTGAGAACTGGTTATCACTGATCATTTACTAACGGATTTCATGCGGGACAAATCTGTCCTTCGTTTTGATTTCACAGCCTCACTCATTTGGACAAACAGATGGAGAACAGTGGATCATTTGCAGGCACCTTGCAGCATCAAATACATTCTAGTTCAGGAAGCTTGGATATTCTCCAGGTAAGTTACTCTTCACTTCGTGCCGATGACTCATCTCCGGTATAAATGGAAAGAAGCTAAAATCTCTTTACAGCAGGTGAACAATTAACTGTGCCATCACTGAACCAAAACCGCATATTTTTTGTTTGCGGTCCGCTTTGAGTGGCAATGCTGTCCGGATGGACAGCTCTTGTTCACTTTGTGCTGTTGACGGTGTTGCGGATGCGCACGATTTGGTCCACTGTTTAGTTTAAATCCACATATTGGTAATATGTTTAAATATTGGTAGCTCGGGTGAGTTTATTGGATGTTGATCAGGTGGCCGCTCATCCGTTAGTTAAGCTTAACAATTGGCTTGCAAACGTTTCGTCAGCATACGAGGAGACATCATCAGTGCGTGGTTGGGTGAGTATTTCTTCCTTGCCTGCGTGCATTTATATAGCATTCGAAGGCTACCTGTTATCTTCTGACGTGATTAGCTACTTGAAGTTTAACGAATTTAGTGGATCCGTTTGGTGGCCCGTTTGTGATCTTTGTTGCGTTGTGGTCTGCGTTCCTTTGTGTTGACTGGTTATCCCAACGCCTTATATTTTCATCAGCTTGTTCTCACTGGCCTTGATCCGGATTGCGTTGTGGTCTGACGTCCTCGAGCTTATTGGTTGCTTGCGCCGCCCTATTTTCTCCACCGTGGCGGTTGCTGCTCCTGTGTCCGCCGGTTAATTTGGTGCTTTTGTTGGCCGCCTCCACCAATCCAATTGATGTGTCCGTTTGAGTGGGGCTTCCTGCTTTTCTTACGTGTCCCTCGGCTGGCTACTTTTGCAGCCCAAAGCTCTGTGGTTCTGACGTTCTCTTGCTCTTAGCAATTGGTAAATGGAATCAGTTTAGATATTTTTTGTTGATGGCTTCTTCGGTGGAGTACCACACTTCCATAAATTCTCGTTCTTTTTTGTTCTTGCTTGAGCCAGTATGCAAACGTCGCTCCAGTAGAAATAGTGTCATTTCTGATCTTTGTGTATGGGTATGAGGGAGAATTGATCATGTCTTCTAGTGGCAAGCCTTTGTTCATGTATTCTGGTGGAGAGCTTCCTTCCTTTTTGCCTATATACCGCAGTCCTTGCACCGGATCCTGTATATGATATTGATCTGATGTTCTGATGCACTGATGACGTCTCCTCTTATCCTGACGAAACGTTTGCAAGCCAAATGCCAAGCTCGGCGAATAGATCAACAGCCACCTGACCAACAAGTAACAACCAGTAAATCCACATGTCCCTACTGGCTGATTACATCCTAATATCGACCATAAAGTATTCACACTTACAATCTGAATAGAACAGAACGCTTTCGTTCTAAGCTTCCTCGTACTCGGAATGGCTGTTAGGCATCAAGGTAAACCTGATGTCTAACAGCAGTGGAAATGGAAAGGCCGGCAAGACAATATGAGCTTCATGCAATGAGCAGTCAGTATGTACGATATCTCCATAGAAAAATGTTGTCCAGTTTAAGTCTGTTTAAGCGAAAAATAAGCTAAAGTGCACTTGCTCGTTGGAACAGATTTTAGGGGTGACGAACCCTAACCCGAAAAGTCTATGAAGGCGGTACCAGTAGCGTAATCCCTGACAGAAATTTATTGCTGTGGTGATCTTTTGGCATGGTTCGCGAATTTATTCACCCTGCTGAATTGTGATCGCCGTTTCTCCTTCCACGCTATCGATAACCCACTATTGTAAGCTTTGGTGATACTGTAAATATTTTTCTCTGAGAGTCTTATTAGGGATACTATTGATCATATGGCCACCAATTACTCTCCAAAACAGTGTCGGTGATTCTTCCTCACGATTTCACAATCCTGCATTCATGAGTTAGAGCCGATATGTATATCTATATTTATTTCTTTAATTGAAGTTTTCATTCATAATAAACCACTAGATCTGCCCTTCAATAGTCATTCTTCTACAAGCAGCTTACTTCAGCCTCCTGCAGGCATATTTTGATACAATATTTAGCTTTCGTCCTCCACGATTAGACTACAAATGTCTTTAGGGGAGAACATAAACACAACCATCTCTGATTCAATTCCTCATCTTGGAATGTGTTGAACGGACGCTTTACACTGATACTTTAAGGATTACTCGTGTGAGAGTTTGGAAGAGACTAACGCACTTGCAGTTGATCTCAGCGGATGTCATAGTGACCATGGCGTTCACGTGTCATCTAAAGCCTTAAACACACGGGGGGCTCCAAATATGTCATTCATATGATTTCCGAAATCCCCCTCGACTGCCCACGGCAGGTATCGCGCTCTTTAGAACTCACCAGGTAGGTGCAATCCGAGTTTCTATCTGAGGCCAAATTGGATGTAACCGGAGGAATCGACTCACTAGAATATTGATAAACGGGAGATCACACTGAATCCAGCCTAGTTCCCCGTTAAAATTAATGTTCAAATAGGTGTAATTCTGTCTAATTTGATGCAGAGTGTTTTGACTCAACAAACGAAATGCATCTCGGTGTTGTTCCTGTGCCTCTATCTCGCCATTCATGCTAAATGTGGAGCAAGCTTCTGCCCTGCATTTCTGTTAAAAAAGCTTGTTCAGCTTCGTGGTCAGTGGTGAATTCGCCTAACGCACTGGCCCATGGAATATCAAGCAGTTCTCTTTAAGTGGACTCGATTCCAAACAGAACTTTTGTCATGACGACCAAGAGTCTACCTAAGTGAAAAGTGTCACTCACTTCGAGTGGCATGGCAGCTAGGCACCGAAAGGGTGTTACAGCCGAACATTTTTTTTACTTTTCACCCCTGCATAAATAATGAAAACCATGGAAAGTCCGCTCAACCATAATGGTAATTATCAACTTTTCTGTGAATTTCTCTTCAGAATGCCTGTTTTCTGGTGATGACGCATATTTTTTTCAGTTCATTACGGGGATGAGTTATGGGTAACTTCGACAATTTCTTCTTGGTATCGATGATATCAGAAAGCCAATCCGTTGGTCAAATGGTTATGTGTCCAACCTATGTAGAAAGGATCTCGTGGATTTAGAAAGGTGTTATTTTGTTTAATGTTTGTAGGCAGCGAGGAGCCTAAGGCCCTTCGGTCAGAGGACTGACAGTCAAATGGCCCAGCGACGTTTGCTTGTGCAGTGGGAAGGGATTGGGGAGGGACGTCGGTGGACGCTGAACTGCGCTGGCAAATGATACTTCCCGGTTGCCCAGGCCGAGGAAGGGGGTTTGGTTGAGGTACCCCACCTTGAGCCTTTGACTCAAAAGTCTGACCCACAAGGTAGTGGGAGAATGCAGAGTTTTGTTCGGGGACCCTGCCCCTAGCCTCTGACTCAAAAGTCTGACCCACGAGGCAGTGGAAAAATGTAGGGTTTTCTTTGGGGACCCTACCCGGAGCCGACGACTCAATAGTCTGACCTGCTCGGCTGCAGGGGGTTGGCCTAACCCGAGGGCGCAGGGAATAAGGCATTACCCTCTCATTCCTGATGCGGCTGCGCACAGCAGGCGCCCTTTCAGCAGCACCGGGCTTTTTGGCTTTAAAAGTATTTCAACCGTATTGGAAAATGCGCAGGCGGTCACGGTCAACCTTTGGGCGATCGGAATGTGCGGTTTTCGGGACCGACCTTTTCTAACCCGTCCTTTCTCGGGGGAAGGCAACATCGCTGCTTCCATAAATATGAGCATACTGGCCGCCTGGGGTAACACCTTACTGCCTTCACACTCCTGTCGCAGAGGACAGTAGGACTTTATCCCCAGACCGCCTCGTACCACGATTACTCGTAGTGCGGGGTCTCGCTGCTCTTGGTCTGGCTGCTCCCCTTTGGCCTTCTTGGCATGGTTGCACCTTGTGGGACGAAGTTTCAGCCAATGTAGCCCGCGGGATCATTGCAGCACTCAAGCCCGACCACGACGTCAAGGTGGCAGCTTTAGGTCGTATGCCAGTCGACCGACTTCCTCGAAGGGCTCTTTTCGCACAACCACGTGAAGAGTGGAGGAGAGCCAGAGGCGGTCAATCAATGACTCGGCAGCGAAGTATGAAAGCCGTTACCAGCAAAATCAGCTGCGCTGGTCATTGCCGTCCTCCTGGATGGGGACCCCGAGATGGGTAACATCAATGGCTAGAGACATTTTCAGATATGGCCCAGCAGCGCCCTCAATGGCGCTCGTGCATTCAAGCTATTGCCTTCAATGCATAGCTCCTTTTCCAACCCCCCTCCCACTTGACAGCCCACTGACAGTGCTGGAGTTATGCGCCAATTCATCAGCTCCGGCCTGCAATGCGCAGCTACCTACTCCTCCCCCCAAATCATCGGTTAACGAAACCGCGGCAGCTACAACCACTGTACGACGGCCCAAGTGGTAAGAACGCGAATTTACTGACCTGAAGGTCCGTGGTTCGAATCCCATCTCCGCCTCTCGACTTCCCCTGTCTAGGCTTGGGCAACCTGGCAGTATCCCAGCCCTCGTACTTCCTTCGGGTGGCATAGTATCTAGGCACCGGAAGAGTGCTACAGCTGAACGGTACGACGAGAACGCGGTTATTACAGCTGACAATGATGTGTCCAACCAGTGACCGGAAGGTTGCGAATTCGAAGCCCTGAGTTTCGTGAGATGCGCACAGCTGATTATTCCGAACAAAGGTGAAGCAGTTGCACAGTGCTTCCCGGATTTTCAGCGCAGATCGGTTTCATTGGCAGAATGAAACCTCCGCTGAATATTACCAGCCCCCTCACGTTATCATGAACTTTAATAATCGGTTGTGATCCACCTGGAAGGAATAGGACTGGACATTTAGAGAGGGGGCATAAAAAATTTACGTACATTACATCATTTTGATGCATGAGGGCTACGTGACTCTTGGAAACCAAATAGTCACCTCAATCACTAAACCTCATCCAAGATTCAGGTGACCGAACAATGAGAACAAGTTTGATGACTTAGAAAAAAACAGGGGAAAAAACAAGGGATGTTGCAAAAAAGCTCAAAGCGAAAATAGACGAAGCCGGATCGTCGTCGTGTAGATGGCATGTGAAGTAAAGACATATCACTGGCGTCAAGAACGAATTTTATTGGAGCCAGATAACTGTGCATATTTATGATTGTGAAGGTTGTACCCTCTTCGATACCAGGACTTCAAACGTCCACGGACAGTTGACCACTGGTGCCTTCGCAAAATACCAGCCGCAGCATGTCGCATTGAAGCTGTGCATAAGCGAGCCACTGCAAGCCGGTCAGAATCACTAGATCAGCCAACGTGAATTATCAGTATAAGATGGTTGAGGTTTGCATTACGAGTGCCCAACCACCGGTTACTTTTTCATTTCAAGCCATTACTGGCGAAAATTCGTGAAAAACAGATAATAACTTTGCAAAGCAAACTGAAGGCAACTGTAGTCAAACTGGGTATTATTGGGATTTCGCGCATTCTTGTCCATACGTGGGTAAAAACCATACGGGATATAGCAAGTAGTCGACCTCATTCGCGAGCATATTTTCATCTCCTAGCCGAAGATCTATCACTGTTTGCTGAGCACGCGTTAGCAGAAGTTCGCAAATGATCATGGGTGGATCTGTCTGGTGATTTATTACTGTGATCTTACACCCACTTTTGGCTAATTCACTAGTGTCACAGGGTGTATGTGTCTTGTTTCCGAACTGAATCTTCACCCTTCTACTCACTAAGAGACCAGAGAGTTCTTTCCCATATTTTTGTGGAAATCGGGCACCAGTATTTACTAGTTGCGCAATATTGTCGACGTCGCGCAGCTGGTTTTCAAACAAATTCTTCGTAAGAATTACAATAAGTAGACCACTGATAAAACAAGAAGCAAATTACCTATCACGAACTGACAAAAACGTGGGTTCTCAGACATGAGCTCCTTGGGATATCTGGGTTGTTACCTCTCTGAGTTACCGGACTGGATCATCCTAACTGTTATAGCTCTCATTAGTGACCGATTGCTCAAACGTTTTACTGAATCATTAATGCTTCTAACTGGTACGGAAATACAAATGAACAGTAACTCCTTGTATTTAAGCTGGACGTGCAGACAAAATACATAAGTTGTGTGTTGACGGAGATCAAACACGATCAAGGTAAATTACACATCGTCTGCATGCTATTCGACCGAGTAAATCAAATTAATAACAACGAAAGGTCGAAAAGTGAGACAGTAACAGCCACACTTCCTACAACTCATTATCTCCATTAAAAGTATAATTAGTGGTGACCGATCAAAACCGTCATTCGACATACCACGGGCTACACGGATATCTGTAAACAGAGGTGCCTGGTGATTATAAACCAACTAATTATGAGACTGTATGAAACTGCGACAATTAGCCGCTAGAAGAATTTAACTCAGGTTGAAATGTATTTTCTGCTAAAATGAGAATAAACTGATACTTCTGTCCCTGGTTTTGATGGTGGTATTTTGTTGTATTGCTGGAGGGAGGGCAATTGTCGTAGCACTCCGAATATATTTGAGTGAATTTCACAAGTACTGGAATTCACGGTGGAGAATGTTGTCGTCCCGGCCAGTATACTTCTACAAAAGAAACAAGTTCTTGCCAACACAAATTTTGCAACGGTAACTGCCTCAGCTAACGGAAACAGCCGTTTGTCGGCTGCCTGATGCAAAATCGAAAATGCTGTCAGTGTTCACACTGTAGCAGTTTCTAGCAGATGCCTTACGACTGTCTTAATTGTGATCAGTACTAGAGGTAGACATCATTTACTGATTGACGACCTTTCTGACTGATTTTCAGAGATTCTAACCCACCTTTACTTTTTCTCAAGGTAGATGGCCAGACATTCACATGTGAACCCATAAATAAAACACCGGAAAATTGTGGTAAAAGCATTTTAAATGCATGACTTGGACCCGGTTGAGGGGGAAGGAGGAAAACATTTATTGGAAGGAAATGGAGAAACGTGCACACACCATACACTGAGTGTACTTTCTCTCTTTGGATGTATGTGACATAACAGTGTCAGACGAATAAAAAAACAGAACAAGAGTCTTCGGCATTACGAAGTTGGAATAAGTCAATCACGATACGACCTATTCTTCCTGTTTGTGCAGTTCTAATTCCCATCTTCAGGTAGTAATGGATCAAGCAAACTCTAGCACCCTACCGTTCGTAGTCCTGCGCACGGCGTGGAGCGAAGCTGCTGGGTCTTCAGCCCAGGACTGCTAAAGATAGACGGAAATTCAGACAAGACCACCTCCCAGTCAATGTACCCCAATGCCGGTGCTGTCGTGTTCATTTATCACTTGATCGCTGAAGTATTAAGAATTAGCAGCCTGGAGACTGTCAACATATCAGATGTGAAGCAGGGGTTGTTGGATTTAGGTCTGGTCGCACTGTGGTGGAGTGATTTGTTTGTCGGAGGATGCGTTTCATGGTAAATTCGATTCATATTTAGCCTCATTATATGCAGTGCAGTAGTACCTGATGAGACGTTGAAAGATATCCGGAACTTGATGCACAACTTCGCTGGTTTGTGCTCCCTGCAAGTTCTTTAGGAGAGAATCAGTTGTCTCAAACCGTCATCATACTAAGTTTTCCTTGGTAAAGTTGCCAACACACAAGAGTGATACCGAAATTTCGCGTACCAACAATTTACCTTTAACCCTTATATTTTCAGCCCTTACTTTTACGCGGGTATAGCTTCCTACCTCAGACCATAAATTCAAATGACTCGACCGATCCGATTCGACCTTTGCGAACCTCACGAGTACAGTGGATCGAAGGCACTATTATCAATTCGGGCATGGGACGCAGAAAAATAAACTGCTGTGGTGTGTATCCGGATATCATTCAACAAAGCCGATCTTCTTCGTCTAGCTCCTCTTCAGACAGCTCCAGTGATGATGAGGGAGACAAACCACCAAAAGCGTACAGATGTGGTAAAAATTGCTATGGCCATCCCATTGTTACATTTCCCAGTTCAAACAGTCCTCAACCACCTACTATACCAACGCCAGAATTCACGAGGGACCAAATCTACGGTGGACACATTCGGTTCATTGTTAAATCTTCCCAAAATTCTGACAGGGAATCGAAAAAAGAAACAACCACACAGGATAGCGAGTGAAAATAATCAAGCAAAGAAGCACAGTAATCGATACTGTTCAAATATTATTTTCCTCTCCACCAATCCGTTATTAATATACTGCCTCTAGGCACTAGCAGATGGACTGGACGTACGGCATTGTGAACCACATCGAATTTTGATGGCTGGTGTGAATGATTCCATTTTGCAGACGCATGGCCCACTACTGCACACGCATCCACATGTTGCGCAAGCCCAAATGGTCTAGGCCGCATTGAAAAGATTCAGTTCCCTCCGAATGGCTCGCTTGGTTTCTAGGGTTGGAACACGTCGAATCTCAGCTTTTCAAGTTGTAGCACATATAGGTTTTACAGGTGTAGAGATCAGAGACCTATTTTCGGTGATCCTCTCAGGCAGTCTCTCTCAAACGTGGCAAATACAGTATTTCAACTCACAACAGCAAGCATCCATCCAAGGTTGAACAATAAAAAGCATACGAAAGGTACTGGTGTATGAGTTGTTACGATTATTGTATCAAGATCACAGTCGCGTTGCGCGTAAACAAGGTTGCTCAAATCTCTACCCAAAACTTCTTCAATCACATTGGTGGAGAAATACCGCCTGGTGGCGCTTGGATGCTATTAGTATTGTGATGAAAGACTTTTATACTGCAGTTGCCAGAAGAGGCCCAAAGCTCTTCCTGACATCGTACTCGGCCGAAGTTCCATTACGGTCATGAGCCATATCAAACAACACTCATTGACCCACAAGTGTGCTGGTGAGTACGTGTCTTGAATGTTCGAAGATAAAAGGTGCAATGGAGGAACATCAGAAATTAGAGAAGGCACTAAAATTGGCTGATTCGGGACATCATAACGACCAACAGTTGCACTGGAAATGAGGTGGTGTAAACTCCGTAAAATGATTGTGTTGAAGCATGTACGTCGAAATGTCATTTCGAGTTGTTAACTGAACCAGTTACACTCAAACTGACGCCAAACAGACAAGTAGTCGAAACGTTATAGCCCCTTGTCCGTACGAGTAGCGCTAGCATATGTGGGAGCTGTCGTCTTGGTTATGAGGCCTCCATCAGCCCATCTGGCGTACGCAGCCTTCTCTGTCACTGCACGTCTTCTTAACAACCGTCCTAGATCCTCCAGGCCCAGAGCCTTAGTAGGGCGTAGCAACAGTGATGATTCTGCAAGTGCAAGCTATATGTATACCAACGCTAACGAACGGTTACTGATCACGAATGTTTCACGCGTGGGAAATGTGGCTAAAGCACATTGAGCAAGTAATCAGCCAATGGTCGCATCAGGTATAGCGTTGTGTTAGTGTGGAGGAGGTCGGTCATTCACTCACCTCAGAATGATGGTCGCAACGACCCGATAAGCAGCATACTCACCATATTTAAGGAGTCTGTCTCTTGTGGCAAGATGAGTCGGATTCACAAATGCACCGTGGTGTTGCTGACCGTTACCAGCAGTCTCACAGTTCCACCAATGCTATGCGCGAGACCAGTAGAAACCAGTGGCGAAAATGTCTAAGTAATAACTAGTTGGAGGATTAACATTTAACACAAAGCAGTTCTTCATTGAATCGGGTGAACGAACCGGTGTCTAGAGATTTTACTTCCAAACCATTTTCTGCTATCAACCACAAAATCCAAATGCCATCACCGAATACAAGGTCGAACAGACCTATTACCTACGGAGTACAATCTTAACCTTTTTATTCTTCTCTGTCCATGGACTGACCAAAAGATCCAAACATATTTACTCGGAAAATGCGCTACAACCAGAGCACTTTAAGTGCCATATGAGGGCTTGGTGCAAAGGAAATTATGACATCTTAGTCTGCCTACACCTACAGTGCGGAGCAGTAACAATCACGTCACATGCCGAGAAGCGGAGACATAAATTAACGCAGTCGCTTTCACTGTGATTGCTCTGTAATTAGCTACCTTACGTGTTCTCACCTGAGTTCTACTGTACCAATTTTCTAAAGACAAATCCTCGAGCTAAAAAACCTAGACTTCTTTTGTACAGCCTGCATTGACCTTCTGAGTAAATTTTGCTCCATTTTCTTAGGTCTGTGTAATTGAGGGGAAAATTGAATTGGATGACGAGGTGTTTCCGTCTCCAGTATTCTATTTCTAAGCATCATGATGACTGTCAATCGGACATGGATGTACATCCTGGCCCACGAAGTCCTGCAACCGGGATTATAAGAAGGCGCTGCCTCGTGAGCGAAAACAATGTCAAAAGGGGTAGCTGATGTCGTCCTGGTCGATTTCACATTAGAAGTGGTGATGCAATGCATCAAAAAAGCCTTATCTTAACTTTCAAAAAATTGACGTAGACGACACCCACTGTGTCGTAGAAAAATATAAATCGTTACTCAGTGTGCCAAACGAAAGCCTTGGGAGATGAGTAAGAAAGGCTAAACCGACCGATCATCCAAATATATCACATGGAAAAGGCTATATGAACTGACGAGCACAGGTGGGCAACGCGAAACAAAATATGTTGAACACAGCCGAATAAACGTGAGAATCCTTCATAAAACAAAACAGAATGTCGCAAGTTTGTTCCACCAATAACAGTCGTGAAAAAATAAGAGGAGCATAAGCGAGTGATCACACGATGCATGAAATCCGAATTTACAGCCTCTGACCGGATTGAAAAAACGGGAGATTCTATGGTGTAGTCTTGAACAGATAATGAAAGGGATTTCTGAAGCTTTTAAATAATTCACGAAGCTTTGGAATCTCGCAGATCGCAGAAAGCGGAACATTGTCTCACATATCCGCTTCCGGATCATAATCGTCTTCGGGAACGATGAAACTATGTGGCGCATAGATAGGATTGGTAAAGCCTGTTTGAGCACGGTCAACTGGGCCAACCGGAGGAGTATATATGTAACCCGGACTGTCAGATGCGTCATTGTTTCCCGCGACTGGCTGATTGAGAAGGAGACGTGACTGGTCTGGATTAGCGACCTTTTCTGAAGTCCCCTTGGATTTGTTATTGTGGGCAGCTCTAACGTACCCATTGGTGCTATCGTTGACATGGACTGGTTGAACACAAGAAACAGTGTCTGGTGGAACAAACTGTACAGATGAGCGATGCACCCGGCTGGAACTGAAACGTTTTGGGGAGAAGTAACGTCGGTAACCTGAGCGGAAAGGTGCATAGCCTCGCCAAAAACCGACAGCCAGGATGATAACAGCGCCCAGAAGAAACATCAATATGATTGCTGTGGTCACCGGTCCCAGAAGGTAGAAACGTCGCAGGATATGTGGACACGGTATGAGATCACATTCCTGGAAGAGAAACAAAGTAGTCTGTGAGAAATTGGTATTTTAGCCACGTGTCTACTTGAGTTCTGTATGCTTGAATGTATTAGTCATGAATTATGTATACGAATGAAACACCCATACGCCAAAGGCTGATATAAGTTTGGTGTCACAATGTAACTCGGAAGAAACGCGCCATTCCCTAGTGTAAATCGTTCCCATTAATGCTGGGCTGTCATCCGTTGGTAGGTTTGATCAACAAAACGTGGAAACTCAGGAGACAGTGCAATTGCACGAACACGGACCAACTAGGCGTAAAAAGATCGGTGTTTTGTTTTGTGGGTTAGTGAGCTAGACGCAGTCCGAAAGTCAACCCTAGGGGAGCTAGGAGTGCAAGGGACGAGCGAGCTTTCAAGTTTTATCGCACAAGATTTTACCTTATACATCCGTTGAGGGTGAGACTAGCATGCGTAACAAACATAAGATAAATTGATCTAAGAGCTCAGTTTAAACTCCTGTTTGAACCTAAATTCAATTTGAGGGAATCTCAGCACGCATCATAGTATTTATACTAGATGAATGTTAGTATCCATAAGGGATAAGTATCGATAATGTTAGTATCGATAAAGAATCAGGAAATATAGACCCAAGCATACACAGTGCAAAGGGACCGCCTCGTTTATGTTCTGTCCAAGGATTCGTTTGCATTAGATACTTGTGTCTAAATTCAAGAATATTAATATAATCAGGCTTGACACGAGAATAACTGCAAGTGTAAAACGGAAACAGCAGCGCACACTTTAACTGTGAATTTTGCGAAAAATCGCATAGCAAAACTCACTTCAGATGTAAGGGGATCCAAGCTAACGTAGCACTCGTACTTGTATTCTCGAAGTTGTACATGGTAGAGCACAGAACAGTAATTTTCCGCGTAAGATGCAAAACCATCGGCACCAACTATTTCCGTCATATGCAAACGATGTTTCAACCAACTGGAGTCCAGACGAAAGTCGGTAAGGTTATTTGGCACAAGGTCCCACCTAGAAGTGAAATAAAATTAACATAGAAATGCAGCGGATAAGTTACTCCAAAATACGCACCATTAGCGATGCCTAGACTAACCAGATCAGACATATTGGGGACCAGGCGTAGAATCAAGCCACGGTCGTTTCACGAAGATAAAAAATGGATGGATCACGAAAGGGATAGAACTCAAAGTATAGAACTTTTAAAATCGTTTAGCATCGGCGCCCTTCTAAAAAAAATAAGGACTAAAATGCTGTGAATTTAACAAACTTTGCATGGAAGCAATCGGGAAGCCATGGTTGGGATCCATCTAAGGAACTACCGGTCGGTAGATTCGCGCCTTAACGACCGAGCTTTTGTTAGAACATTTGAAACTGAATGAAGTGGAACTAATTGACTCACTGGCAAAAAAGGTTTATGCTTGGTAAGTTACATCGAAAAGCGAGAGTCATTCAAATGAAATTAAACTTAATGGAATTTTCGGGAAATGTTAAATCTATTTACCAGGGCTCTATCATCGAGATAAATCGAAATTTGCCAAACCGCTGAGTGACCGCCAAGTAACCAGTAGATTAATTAACTTCTCTTCATATTGACTGGGACCGGAAAAAATTGCAAAATACCCATCCATGTGTACCAGATTTTCTCAATAGACGAAGATACTACCTCTTAATAAGTCTACGAGTTTTAATGGTTCCGCGCTCACGGACAAGTCTGATTAAGTATCTCTTCGTTGTTTTTAGAAACCAATAAAATTCATTTGCACGGGTAATATCTTCAAGATGATCAATCGATTGCCGTTCAGTTCAAGTCAAGTTTGGTGCTACGCTGCACGAGAAGGTGAACTTCCAGTGTCTAAAACAATGACGAAGTAACAAAATATTCCAAAGCACCTGGAAGAAAGCGTACCTTAGGATCGGGAATGAACAGATTACAAATTCCAGATGTGTGTCACGAAAATGGAATAACGGAGTTCCCGAAAGCAGCTAGATGTTTCACGCAAGCACTAGTGCTGAAGCAGATTTGGGTGGACAGCCACCCACAGAATGATACACATTTCGTAGAAACCCCTGAGGGAAATTAGTAGAGTTCACAAAATGTCGAGGAACAATGAATTCAGTAAACACAGTTCTGGTTGGATTGTTGCAGTTGAACAGTAATTTGAAGGATCAAACAACTACCAGGAAAGTAAACTACAGCACAGCAGAGCGGATGAGAGAGCGCATTCGATTACAAATTTATGTAGGTGACGTGGAACAGACACAATTACACTTTGAAGAATGGAAAGGAAGCCGTGTCACTATACTTAATAATGATTCTAAACGTACAGACTGAGAAATCTGATGGGATAACACCATCATCGACAGTATGACATCAGTGGGATAACACCGAACCCAAGAATATGATTTCGGAATGGATTCCTAGTCGGCATATTAACATGTGGCGACCAATAACGGGACTTCGACTAAGCCTTGCGAAGACATGCACGCAGTCCCTCTAAAACCAGAAGCTACAGAATACACAATCATCATCATTATTATCAGCTGTAATAACCGCGTACTGGTCGTACACTGGTTGTAGCTGCCGAAGCATTCAGCGTAGTTCGTGAGTATCTGTAAGCAAACGGCAAGCCATCATTTCGATCCATTACTTTCACCAGTACTGCTTCATATGAATTAAGCAAGAGAGGCTTACATGCCATGAGGTGAAAGTTCAAAAAAACGTTTCCAGAAACAAGGGCTAAGCGACCTAAAACGTTTCCAGAAACAAGGGCTAAGCGATCTGACATCCAGCGGTCGGACATCTGAGCCGCTGACATACACAAGACAAGCCAGAAAAATGGGGGGAAAGGAGGAATCAGGTTAGTCTGAAACGGCAGAGGAGAGCCAATCACAACACAACATACATTGTAATGGATTTGCACGATTCCTTTATTACACTGTACTCTCATACTTCACAACATAATAGAGCACTCGGCTACCCACTGACGTAACTCACGTCAGGACATGAAACAACCCACATCTAACGACGGCTGACCTAACGCTAACAAAGTCAAATGTCTGAGTGTGACTATAAGTATTGCAGTTGATCGGTCTGCCCATCGTACGAGAACCGGTGACAAAATGCGGATTAAGCAGACTGTAGAACTGATGGCAGTTATACCAAGATTCGTTATTTTGTGGTGTGAGATCGCATAAATACTGAACGACGAAGTGAATGGGTTGTAAATGCCCCGAGAACACTTTTTTGTGGGTTTTTTGTATCTAGACATTTCGGATGCACATTTCGTGCCTTTAGTGCGTATAAGTTCGGGACAAAGGTGTGCAGATTTCGTTTCAGAAGAGCTTGGTAAACAATCGGTAGTTTTCATTTGAGCAACGTTTCGCTCTTGACACAAAAGCTTCATTTTAAAGCCCCTCACCGGGAAATCTAGTACTTACATTAAAATTCATATGACTTTGCCAACAAAGTAGCAGGTGCCACTGTTGAACCAGATGACATCCTTGTAAGTTTCGATGTGAATTCGTTATATACAAATGTGCCAAAAGGGGCTTCTTTAGAAATAGCCAAGTGACTGCTGTTAGCGGACACCACCCTGTCAGTACGGACACAGCTTACGGTAGATGAAATAGTGGAAGGCATAAAAACATGTCTGAATCTCACCCACTTCGTCTTTGACTCAGTGGTTTATACTCAAGAACAAGGTCTAGCAATGGGATCTCCAATATCCCCGGTTTAGGCAAATATATTTATGGAAGAAGTTGAACAGAGAGCTTTTAGCCGGATTCCCGTACCCACCCAAGATATTCTGGCGGTATGTAGATGACACTTTCCTCGTCATGAAACGGGACAAGGTTAATGAGTTTTACAACCATCTCAATGAACTGAGTCCACAGATCAAACTTAGTATGGAGATGGAGTCAACACCGGGTAAACTGGCCTTCTTAGACTGCATGACACATAAGGTTGGGGGAAAACTAAGACCACAGTGTACGAGAAGCCAGCCGACACTGGGACAGTTTTAAACTACTCGTCTCCCCATCCGAAGTCGGTGTTCGCCAGTATTGCCTCATCAATGTTTAGGCGTGTAAAGGCCCTGTGCACATAAGAAGCTGATCGGACAGCGGCCCAAACTGAGGTAAAGAACAAACTTCGGGATAGTGGATATCCAGCCAGCTTGATTAGGTGTTGATTGCGAAGGGTGTTGGTACCGGTAGCGAAAACCAACAGGGAATGGATCAGGACAGCTGTTATTCCATATAAACCAGGGACATCGGAGGTAATTCGAAGAATTCTAAACACTAATATAAGAGTAGCTTTCCAGAGGGGGGAACACTCTGCGCTCTGCACTGGTGCAGTTGAAGGATCGCCTCCAGGCAAACAGAACCAGCGGCTGTCTACAAAATTGAGTGTCATGAATGCACCAAGGTCTATATAGGACAGACGGCCAGGGGACTACACATCAGAGTCGGAGAGCACAGTAGAAAAATAAACAGGCCGCCGAGAAACGCAGATGAATATCAGGCGTTACTGAAAGACTCGGCGATTGCGGAACACGCACCCGACACGGGACACAAAATAGATTTAGAAAATGTTGAGGTTTTGAGGCGAGGACTACGGTCCACGTCATACAGACTGATCGCCGGGGCGGTACAAATCGCCAAGCATCCCAGCGTTAACAGAATGGAAGGCGTGGAACTGACTAGCGTGTGGAGAACGGTCTTGGATCGCTCGAGCTGCGGTTATCATCTGAAATCCACTTGACCTCAACCCCCCTCAAACTAAATTGTCAGAGCCAACCCAACCCCACAAAGACCAGGGAAAATCTAACAGCGGCACCCGAGGTGAATCACCAAGTGGAAGATTAAGGAACGGAAAGCGAACTAATTTGGTTTGGAACCCCTCCAACCCATCAATTCAAGATTTTGACACCCACACTAACCGACAAGAGCCGTTAATTGACACTCAACACTGATCTAGTTTGAAGAGGACTCACTGATTGGTTCCCCGTTTGTCTTATAACCTGGCCAATTTGGTGACCTGTTCACTTGGCCTGATGAAAGTTTTGTGTCAAAAGCGAAAGTTGCCCAAATAAAAACTACCGATTGTTTACCAAGCTCCTCTGAAACGATGACTTCCCAATCGATTCCAAACTTTTTCCAAATGTGCAGATTTCATTTTGTCACGATGTATGAGTGTGCAATGCGTCCAGCTAAGCCGAACCCAAAGTGGACATGAGTTGTTTTCCACATAAGAAGTGTTTAATACCAACAGAATACTTTCATCTATCCCAGCCGTGGTGAAAAAAATGCGGAAAAGGTATATTGGCAGTAAATGAACAATGTTGCAACAACGTTTCAGCACAATAATTCCAGTTTACTAACCGCCTGAATGCAATTTTAAAGCACAACTACCCCAGACGTTCAAAGGCGAATCAGCCATTGGTAGCTGGCATTTTGTAGATTGATTTGAACTGGTTTGATTTGACTTGAAAAACTTTTCGCACTTATGTGCGAGGAGTCACTCGAGAAATACACTCATTCGCATGACGATTTGGTTTTCACAAGAGACTTCCCTTGCATACCAACTGAATCACTCGTTTCTAGCGTTCTTCTGCAACTGCATGTGCTGCACCAGACCGTTTTAGATTTCAGTTGGTACGAAGAGCATCATGAACAAGATATTCAGATGGTTCGGCTGAGTCTCATGCGGAAACCAAATTGATGCGCAAATGAGTTTCGAATCTCGTGCAATTTGGGTTGAAGCCTAAGGTTGACGAAAACTCAGGAACTACGCCTACACGAAGAACGCCATGAAAACAGAAACCGGTTGCAGTCTGTTGAGGAGTTTTCAGCAACCTGACGAGTAGCGTGTTACATGCCACGGTCTTATAATAGAGCCTTAAAAACTGGAAAATCTCTGGAAAAATGAACCCACGCTCTACTAAACCGTCGTCATGAAGACGGACGTCCTTCTGGCAGCTCACCTGATACATGGTCGACCTGCATGAGATTGGGTCACGTTAGTCAAAAACAGTTTGTCAGAACCATGAGCGTCAAAAATGAAGCAGTTTGGTCTGATAGCCTGATGTGCAGCTGGTGTTACTGAAGCATCCGTTCTATGCTGCTCCACAGTTTCGTTCGCCAAAGTCTGACACACAGCGAAGTAGGTAAGGTCACAAGAACCAACAGGCTGAAGACTGCCCAAGCCAGAATTAGCCATGGATTCACGACGAGTGTAAGGATTCGGGTGGAAAATATAGCAACCAGATGGAGTGGGTGTAGGTGGGATCAGCCAGTCAGTGAAACGGACGGAGGCGTTATCCAGTGTGTCCCATGTCCAATTCTGACGAAAATTGAATGTGATGGGTAAGGTATGAATGACATAATCAAAACAAACATTGAAAGACTGAGACGAAATTGCACTGTAAATGGTTGGAATAATCATAACCATTGGATGTGCAAGCATAAGATCATGCGTGTGACAGATAAAAGCGATTCTCGTTATCCGCAAGATAAAATGTGTATCATGTAAAGAAATGTTTCTGGACATGATGGAATAAAGTTCCAAGTAATTTTTGTTTCAAGCTCTTTCTAAAACCCAGTGTAATCACACTTTATGGCGCAGCAATATGCACATACTTCATCGACAAAGAACACGCGCAACATACTTAGATTATGTACTGGAGTGTGACAGTAACTACACAAAATGGTGACCTACCCCGTAACAATCGGGGCATCTGTTTGTAACCTGTAAACCAGACCAAACGGGTTCGTCAGCAGCCAAGCCTGCACCGCCCATTTCTTGGGGCATTCGGAGCCAAGAGCGTAAGAAACTGGCCTCAAATACGGACGCAACGGATAGAAGGGAAACGTTGTTACCTGGTGTGCTCAACGCTTTGCAATGCTCACTCGATTCCTGGAGGAATTAGAAGAGAAAGGGCAACTCTGTTTAGCATCTAAAAAAGCTGGTGGGGAGTACTGTGTTACCCGAAAGAGGTATGTATGGGAAATGAGAAACAGGCAACTGTCTAAAGGATATCAGTGAATATTCTTGAGGTCATTGCAGGAAGCAGTTGTTTTGGCACCCAATCAACTAAGTGGATAAAAAAATCGTTCAGCTGTAGCACCCTTTCGGTGCCTAGCTGCCATGCCAACAGAAGGAAGCACGAGAGCTAGGATACTGCCAGGTTGTTCAAGCCTAGACAGGGGAAGTCAAGAGGCAGAGGTCAGGTTCGGACTCGAGGTCCAACCACGGAATTTCCAGTCAGTAAATTCGCGGTCTAATCACTGAGCCATCTCGCCACCTACTAGGTGGCTAAAATATACCATTTTTATAATTTGATTCTTTGTGGCAAAGGATCCAGAACAATGGTAAAAAGCAACAAAGTACATCACAACGGTTCATACTAGTCACCAGAAACCACGTAAGTTCATGAAAAATTAGAAACAGTCTATGGGCATTGGGGGACATGTCTGCGTCTGTTTCTTGAATATGCAACACAAGGAAGAAGCTTCATCAATTTGATAGCTAACGGCACCTAGTGAATTAATTCAAAACTGTACAAAACTGCAGTGCACTTTGCACTACACATCTCAGTATACCATTTAGCCAAATGATGGCCATATTAGAGAAGGAACTAGACTACGAGGAGCCCAGTGAAAAGCAGTGGTCACATGGTATTTTTAGTGCTGTTAACTGGGCAGCATCTCGATCGCAACCAAATTCACGCAAAGTTCAGAGGAATGGTTACTGGCCTCTAGGGGTATATGAGGACAGGAATACACTACATGCCTTCTGCTGACGCGTGACAATGGCAAAAGCTTAGTTATTTTCACATTGAATTTCGAAACCAGGACGTACTATATATAATAATAAAACTAGGACAAACCAATGGCGAAGAATGTCGCCGAGGAAAAAAATAGAACCACACCCTTGTACAGAATCGGATATAGGAAGGCGACAGCAGGCCACCCCTTGGTATGCACGAATTCTGCCCTTTGACTTACGACACTGAACGAACCGGCCTCGTGGTTCCGGGGCACTGAGCTACGGGTATTGGTCGCTATCACGCCAAAAATTGCAATACAATGCATACTTGGATACTACGAACTACGATCCCGTGACCGAACTCTCTAGTATTTTGATCCACATGGAGCTCAACATAGTGTTATTGTCACAACCGTAGCTTCTGCAGTTCGAGAGGGCATACTCCGGTCTGAGTAGTCTTAGAGATGACGAAAACCACCTTGTCCAGAAATAAGTCTATTGCGGACGAATGTGGAGTCGCAATTCATGTCCATGTCTGTATTCCAGGGAGTAATTGCGTAATTTTGGTATCATCCTGGTGGACAGCTTTCGAATGGGAATCGGAGAGTTTTCCGTTTGAAATGTGAGGAAGCACGACAGACCACTGTTTTTCAATAGCGGTTACATTCAGAGTGATTAGTGACCTGCACCGATTTATCAACCAAGCATGTGCGGCTAAGTCACATTGCCCATAAAATTTGATGCCACCAAACAGGCGGCGTAGTCAAGAGCTTTGGGTCACATGGGTCTAATAGCTAGATTTCGTCGGGTCACTACCAAAGGCGCCGGATATTCACTGCTTTGGTATGTGAGTTCCTAAAGTTGCCAATATGGAAGTGCGAGCACTAACTCTGGTTGACTATGAAGTGAAGTTACTCACATCGTCGCAGGGTATTGCGGGGATCGTGCTGGAGTTGCGAGGTACGGTGAGGAGAACTCATGGGCCGCTGTAGCTTGAATCACAAGCAGCAGGGCTAATGAGCCAGTCGTTCTGAGAATTCTGTAAACACACAAAACAAACACAGCAGAAATCACCGTATGCAGCTCCTCGCTATAAACGGTGGCCGATGAATTCCCTGATGGAGAAACAACGATGTCTCAGAAGATTCCCCGTCAAAACCACCCGGATAAATGAGCAATCATATTCTGAGGACATTTGACTCAGGCGACGTAAATCCTTTATGGAATCGAGAAGATGATATGGACGTTATAGCCTCGACGCACTAAATATACTTATACCTCTCGAACCGTCATTAGGTTAGTTACTTACCAGCGCAACGGTAAACATCAACAGGCAGAATCCATGAGTACGCGTCGCTAGTCTATCACACACATTATGCTTTTCGCCGCTTTTGTAAAACATATTATGTCGGTTGGCAATTCGTGAGGTAGGATGCCTATAAGTAGTAATAATGCTTACAAGGCGGGGACCACTACCGCCGTACTAGTGTAACGGTGATACTAATGATCGGGAGGCACGCGAGTAGTATGTGTTGTTCGTAGAATTTCACTTTGGGTCGATTGAAAAATGGAATTCTGTTGCGGAATTCGTGGGACCAATGTGGAACATTTGCTTGGATTTGACCAACGAATGGGTGGAGGCATCGAATCTCTAGGAAGACTCGTTCGGGAGAAGATCTGTGTCCAGTTTTTGGAACCAAGATGCAGATTAGTGTTTTGCTTCCCTGTTCAATGGTCTGTAACCGGTCAGTTGGCATTTCCGAATAAATAACTCCACAGCAAGGGTCGTCTTCCTTTCACTAGTAGCTGAGCACCGTGTCCCTATTTGTAACATATCGAATGGCAGTGCATCATTTCGATATATCACAGAGATGTGGCAGTTCACGCACCTGTTTGGACGCATCTGATGGACACAATAGGATCAGCTGAGCGCAATGTCGGCGTTGTACCTACATAAATGAATTTTGCTGTTGTTGAGATGGACTAGGTCTTCCACCTCTTCACCGGAGAAGTTTTCTACGTACCATGTAACATACGTGGCATTTGCATGTCTACGTATAAATTTGTGATGCTTTGCCGGATTTTCGAAGACTCTCCTCGCCAAAATTTCAAAGAGCGCTTGCTAGTTCATTTGTTTCCCAGAGGTGAGAAAACAACATAAGTAGTCGGGGAAGTTGGACGATCCGCTGCATCGTTAACTTAACCAGAGGATTTGGTTTTTCAAAACAGCACATTTATGGTCAGCAAGGACAGACTGAAACCTTCGACTTCCATCGGCCAGACAAAATGAAGTTGACATTGTTAGGTGATTACAAAAAGGTAGTCATTCAATGAATTTCTAAAAAGTGCTAAGGATATTTCTTTATCTTCAAGGAGCTCCAGTTCCAGATGCGTGTTGACCCATCCACGAAAAAGACCGAAGAGATTTTTAACACACGCTGCACCGCAAGCCTTTGGAATCGGTGTGCCGAAATCACTCATACCATATTCTCGCAAGTCTGTGGTTGAGTGACAAAGCATTATCCGATCGACTCTCCCCTGAAACTGACACGTCATTGAGCGGGTAACCACTCTCACACATGAATGACATCGTAGTGAGAAAAACGGCAGTTGTCTCTTTTGACCAACTGAGAAAACTTATGGGAAGAAAGGTGTTCCAGCACATTCCAAACATTCGGATTTAAGAGTTTAGGATTCCAGAAACAATTATAAACACCCATGTAAACAAAGATTCGTACAGAAAAACGAACAGTTCATTGGTCTATCGTTGAGTGCTGCCAACTTAAACAACGGACTAAGTCAGGTAATCTTAACGTTTGAATTGAGCAACTCTGTAATGAGAATCTAAGCATTTGTGGCCAACGAATTTCGGTAAGAGTGCGTTGAGCGTAGCACAAGGCTTTCAAAAATGAATTCAGTTCTGTATGAATCCTTAACACCAATGAATGCTGACTGGCGCCAAAGAGTAAACACATCATCTATAAACACGAAACTCCAAGAAACTCGATAAATCACGAACTCGGCATCAGCAAGGACCGAACGGATTGGCTTCTGAGGTGTTTGGCAGGATTCACTGAACATTGAGGTGCAGATATAGCATCTACTACTCATGAGTAACCACACGCACACCACACCATTTCCGAGAAAACACCGGAGGGGACAGGTTTAGTGGCATAGAACCCTCTTCAAATAAATACCTTCAGAGTAGGATACGACAGGTATCTGTGTTCGAAAAGCTGCTTATTACCTAGAAGAAAACCCCATGATGGAAATATCTCACATCGAATCTACGACACCACTTTACGCGGGCGAAATAATAAGGGCTGCCGATATCCCGCCATGTCAGTAGGCATTTCTTAGAATGCAGTTAGGATATGCACATAGCACTTTTTTCGGAAACGACGCGGATGCAAAAAATTGGGGGTCAGAATAGAGTTGGAAAAGGATGGACGGATATTCATCGAGTTCAATATAAGTGCAGCTGAAATGCAGAAAGATTAATTTTCGTAATAAAATAGATCCTACACTTTGCATTATTACGCTTATTCACAGTGATAAAGAATGATAAACAATGATAAAGGATGTCTGAAGTGTGTAACCTAGAGGAAACAAAACCTTCAACGCAGTTTAAAGAACAACTTAAAATATCTGCGATTTTCAGCTTCCCAGTGAGAAGCATTCAACACGGTTCACGCCACCATTGCTGAATGAGAAGTTTGCGCCGAAAACACGGGCATTTCTGGCCGTAAAAAGCAGACGATATCGTCCATACCCCCTAATTCGGTTTATTCATTACCAGAATATTCATTATTTTCAACAAAATCAACCAAACACTGCCGTACAACCATGACATCAGCACTGTTTGAGGATGGAGGTACGTTCGTAGAGGATCACAGAATTGATTAAATAAAGCCCATAAAGAAGAGCGACTGATTTCCGTTTTACGGAATCACCAAATCTGCAGCTGACTTGGAAAATGCAATGATTTGTACGTAAAACTCAGTGGCTGAATGGTGAAATTGGCATTGTTGTGTATGCTTTCGCACACAGTAGTGTCGCATTACAGACCCCGCGTGGGAATACGTTCGTCTAAGCAAGCATAGGTGTGACCACCGGTGGATGGAACAACAATATACATGTGCGAGCTGAACTCTTTGTATCATCCGGAGTGGAGTAATTTTCGAAGCGGGACTCGGAACAGTTGTTTGACCGCCGTCCACCTCTGAGTAACTCAATTTCATGTGTGAGTGTATTCGGGGTGCAAATCTTCTTCGGAATAACACGAGAAACGATGCAAATGATGCAGTAACGGATAGAATTTCACAAAGTTTGGGTATTTACAGTCCAGGTTGGCGTCAGAAGGGGACTGTGAGACAAGGATACCTTTGCCCACCAAAACTTTCAAAATGGGAAGTTTTTTGTCTTTTTCTAATTCACAAGTGACAAGCTGTTCTGATAGAGTATCAAAACAGATAGCAAGTGTTGCTTATCACTGTATGTGATGAGTAAAGAACAAATCGTGTATTTCCTATCCAAAGGTAGTTATCACCATCTGCCGAGTGTTCAATGTAAGCCAGAAAATACCGGCCAAAGTTGGAACAATCGGGAGTATTCATGAAGTTCCAGTAGAGGAAACTGTTACATGCCTTCACCGTAAGATACCTTGCGATAGACATTATATACATATATATATATATAACAATAAAAGTTCATTACCACACGGAAGACATGGTAGTGTTCAGAATGTCACAGCGCACCTAGTGTCCATTTACAGTCACTTTTACATCTTGACACTACCTTTTGGATACAGGTTTGGCAACAGACACCGGGTGGAGACCACTTCCGCCCAGTTCATGACTGAAATGTGTCTTGAAAACCAACCATCAGAATGTAGGTTAATTTATTGAAACAAAGGTAGTCAAAAGTTCTCTTGTGAAAGAAGAATACTTGGCAGCTGATCTTAGAAACTGTGAAATGCGTACAAACAACGGCCTTTCCGTTCTGCATGCCGAGGCGGTTCCATGTGTTCACAAGCATTTACAAACAAGATAATTGGTGGACAGTATCGAGGTGATATGTTTAACAGTCGCAACCGACAGCTATTTTATATTCACAGGTACCATACGGGATTGGTTGGTGCTGTACTACGTTTCTTAGGCTACTTAGTAGTCGTGTATTCTCGTCGACGCGCAGATGCTACCTCTTAGCCGTGTACGATGCGACGCACATCCACAACAAAATATTGAAAGGTATTCTTCACAGACAAACTAACTACCACGCTTGAGCGCTCTTTACATGTGTCAAGCACAAAATTAGCAAACTAAAATGAATTTCTGCCTACCAAGAACGGAACAGAAGTAGAAGTGGATGAAAAACCACTTATCACTCACCAGTGCTGGTTCCTTATAGGCAGTCGTAAGCATCTATCAACATTTGAACTGTAATTCAAATCGGATACCGTTAACTCACTTGTATTTTCCTGAGATTCCAATATCGACGCTAAAATCGCTAAGCTACCACAGTCTAACTGGACTGATGAAGGACAAGGAATTTTTTGTCTCGGCTTGTTATGCTACTTATACTGATGAAAGTATGCTAAAAACTTTCAAGCGAACAAACTGAACAAGACCCATTAGGTGGGCATGTTCCTCGAATTTCTAGCAACCGTTATCCCACCTGGACTCTAATTCAGATATAAATGAAGTCCAATGCGAGCCGAAGCTGGGCTAAAGTGAGAGGCAAGCGAAGTTTATCTTCGTTGCTGGTTAGTGGCTGACTCTATGACAATTAATATGGAAAGATGATCTAAGATGTCCCAAGGTGTCCCTTCACAAACTCCTAATCTTGTCTTGTTTTATGTACTCCTTCTTCCTGACCAGAATCCATGCATCTAAGGTGAGCATCCACCTTACAAATTCAAGCTGATCTCGTGAAAATATTCGCACTATCAACCTTCAGAGAAACTTCGGAAACGCATGTCACCAAACATGTCGATAAATTCGCCGTACTGAACAGAGACTAGCGCTGCTTTGATCAACCTTTCCGTCTAGTTAGCACGACTTTCCGATAGTTATCACGCATGGCACGGTTGAGAATGGATAATAATCCATTGCTTATCCATAGACACAAGATGGATTTATTTCGGTAGCATTAGATCCGGCACGTAGCTGATACCAGGTACTTAAAAAAGAGCGGTGTCTCACATTAGTAACCGAAGGAACCTGGGTGCCACAGTTGCCACTGGTAGCTAACTTAGGGAAGTTCCATCTGGTCAGTTCCGTTAATCTGTCTTGGATAGGCATTCGCTTTTGAAGTGTACATCTCGAGAGACGTCCCATTAACTATAATAAGAAAATTCGAACTTGGACATTTTGCTCGCCTCCTCAAAATACAAGCTCTTTGAAGATTTGTCCTTATAAAAAATGGCAGACATATGGTTGCAAACTCCTACGTCCTTTTTTGTAAGAAATCTATCAGAGCTCTAGTAAGCTAACCCATTTATGACCACAAGCCTATGGAACGTTTCCGTCCATGTACCTTAATTGGTGTTAGGACAAAGCTGAGTAAGTTCGGAGATGTGACCAGTCATTTGGTGGTTGTTGACATCATTGTTCGATTTTTCACGACTCGTTATAAAAAAGTTCCAAAAACTCTATAAGGTTTAAATCGCCAGACCTTTTACTGCAAGACACCTTATTAGCCGGTCATCGGGAAATCGGCTCTCCTGCAATGGGCAGCGGCCGAACACAAATCACTCTACTTTAAAAGAAAGCGTTGCCACCAGTTCTAAATGGGTATCGTAGAATGGGAAGGGTGATTCAATAACTAGCAGTAGTCAACATTTCAGTTTCCTGTTTTCTACAATGCTACGGACCAAACTCCGTAGTAATTGTTACATTTCGACTGCGAGTTGTGTTGCGAGTCAATATTACCACATACCGAAAAGGTTGTGCTCCAGCTTTGCTTACAGTCATCAGTAGATTGTTTGAAAAAAGTGTACAGAATGATTCGAAGCCGCCACATGTCGAGCAGTAGAATAGCATCGAACGACTAGATATATCTGGTTGGAGGTATATTCTTTATAATTACAAAACAGTCACTGATTGTTCAATAAGAACTGCTTCCTACTTGTGGAAATTATCCAATACTACTCATTTCATGAATCTCGAGGAAAAAAGAATATTCTACACCAATCAAAGACTTCCTCAACTGTTTTACCACACGGCCCACTTCATAGCTTTCTGGTTCATTACTGCTTAATTGCCTCTGTATTCATTTTGGATAGTTCAGAGCGATCAAAATAAAGCATGGACGCACCAAAATACGGGTGATTTTACGAATCTGCTTTGTCCAGTGAACCAGATATTAAAAATACAGCCTAATTCATTACTATTAACGACTGCCTTTCAGGTTCGAAAAACGTTCTAATCATAAAATAATGATGCAGAAAACGATAAGCTAAAAAATCGGTGTATTGGTCAGCAATGGTAACTACACGAATGCATGTTTTAAGACCTACCAACCACCGCACAGTGACCTTGAACCACACACACGTTACTGAAAAAACGGAAACTAAGCCATACGTTCAGGAGGTAAACATAAAGTTGACTGTAGACCACCAAAGAGTGTACAACTATGATGAGTAAGCCAAAACAACACACCAACGACCAAATGAACGGCGGGGTAATTCTGATATTTTTTTTCCATTCTGCAGGTCAGCATCCAAAGCTACTTGTAGTCGGATTAGTGTGGTTTGGTCATCGCTCAGGGAGCATTTGACCTAAATTTTACATTAATTCCTGAACAAGACATATCATTAGGAATCCTGTATCTCGGTTTTTAGAACAACAAACAATAGTCCAGTGAGCTGTCTGCATGCTGTACTTCTTGCACTAACTCGTATTAAAAAATCAAAAACCCAAGTGCAGTTTGAGACCAAAAATCATTAGTCACACTTGTCAACGGTCACAGACACGCACAATAATATGGAGTAAGC
The DNA here is from genome assembly GCF_000715545.1 of Opisthorchis viverrini. Taxonomy (NCBI): domain Eukaryota; kingdom Metazoa; phylum Platyhelminthes; class Trematoda; order Opisthorchiida; family Opisthorchiidae; genus Opisthorchis; species Opisthorchis viverrini. Next base: position 820,229 of record NW_008751804.1, read on the forward strand.
CACAGAAGAGACGAAAAAGTGAGGATATTTGATATATAGGTGGTGAGAGGTCTACCACAATACAAAACAACCACGGTATACACCAACATAGACAGTTTGCGGACAGCACACAAGTGGAGTAGTTGTCGTACTGGGTGGAACAGCGCATGCATTTTTTGCATTCAAGTTTGTGTCTGACGACAGTTGTGGAGAATAAATTGACCGCAATCTTAGGTTGTTCAAACTAAAGCTCGTTAGAAAGGCCACTGCTGCAGGAGTGTAAGTATAACATCCATCTCCTTATGATGGTTCTTCCCATGGTGTGAACTGACGGAATATTTGATGAGAACTGAACTCACAGGAGGCCTTCGAAACACAGGAAAACATAATAAGAACTTACTTGAAAAATAAGATATGTTAATGTGAAAAGCTTCGTATATGATCCCAATCGAAAATCCAAAAACCATAGTTTAAAAATGATTGTATCACACAAAAGCGAATGAACAAAACGAAACGGTAGACAAAACATATCAAGCGATGTTTACATATTGCGTCGCTATTTGACCTTGCAGACGAATAATTTTAACGCAACTTAAACATAAATATTGATCCGTTGGGCACCTCTAAGAACTATACCATCTCTTTCGTCCTTCCTTTTAGTGTTGAAGAATTTGCGGTAAAGACAGTATTCGGAGTGGATAAACCCGAACTCAGATATCTCCTGAGATACTTCACAAACGGTACACATGACAGTGGTCTAGTGGGAATCGGTGTGCCAGATAGAAAAAGTGGGTAAGGAACATACCTTCCAGTTCAACTTTTTGTTTGTATTAAGGAGACGATAGCAGACAGGTTGAGAGATTTTCCGGCCCCCGGGTGACATCGGCGAAAGCCCAGTTGTCCCGAGATAGAAACCTGAAGGGCAGCTAGAAGATGTCAATTTAAGGTCATCGGTCCGAACGGGTGGTGGAGAGGCCTGACAAATGCTCGCTAGAAGCACGGGTTTTTCACAGGACCATTGCAGCCATAGACCGTTCAAACGAGGGTAGGTTGAACGATACAGAGCGGTACACATCTGCAAGCGAGAGAGAAAAAGCGAGTAAATAAGGCATTATGAGAAAGCCATTCTGCGTGATACAACAGACTACTGGGGAAACACTGCAACAGAAAATCGAATCGCTGTTAAACAAACCATTCGTTGTGGAGTGAAGACATTGCGTGACGGTACTGTGACAAGATATGATTAGTAAATAATCCACTATGCCTACAATGCGCAGCTACCTCCCCCTCCCCCCCCCAAATCATCGGTGAACGAAACGGCGGCAGTTGCAACCATTGTACGACGAGTACGCAGTTATTACGGCTGACAATGATGATGATGATGACATAGCCCACCAAATGTTAAGTCTGACAGAGTGTGTGTAAGAGGTCAATCTCAGGATCCGATGGACTTGAGTGTTTTTGGCTACATCCTTCCTGCTGCCGTGCAGTCCCCACGGCGCTGTGCTAATTCTGGACGCGCCTCTCGAACAAAGGTCGTGAGGCGCTGTCGACAAATTCACGCCATGTCATGCTGGTTTTTCAGATACAAACCTTTGTTGATGCAACTGGAATTATTCAGTCGTCAACCCGTCGCGAAGAGGCTGAACTTTGCCGTGGTGCGACGGCTGCCGGTTGAGCCATAATGGCGGGTCATCTGTAGCGAAAGACGGTAACTAGATTGAGACTGAGTAAGAGGTCTTCAATGAGTGCAACGTAGGTCTTATTCTGACTGGCCTGATTCTTCTGGATGTACCCAGTTTGTTTTCGTCGTGTGTGTATTTCAGCTTTGTGTCGAACTCATGGTGACGTCGATCTTCTCATTGTAAACCACTTAATTCCTAGGATAGTGGATCAAATGTCTGGTTATCGGTTCGCAGTGTTCTCTTCAAGCTAATGCATCCGTTGGATAGGAGCTGCGTTGTTTTTTATTCGCCAGAGAAGATACGAATGCTCCACTTTCACATTATCAATCTTCCCCTTTTAAATCCGCTTGTTTTGAACGCAGCGGCACCATAGGCACCGAAAGGGTGTTACAGCCGAAGGAAAGAAGTTTTCAAGTCATGGACTTGGTAGTCGCCGTTCGACGCATGACTAGCCGAAAATGACTGCAGGGCAGCGTAACTTATGGACTGTGACCAGTTGATTTTCCGTGAAATCCCTTCGGTGTACCTCAGCATTACTGACCTGTTGTTCCCATCAGACCCGGTAAATGTTTCATTGGCTCCACTGATCAAGCACATGGTTTTTCGAAGGCAGCGTTCACGCCTTTGATCCATGAAGCAAGATAGACCGAAACGCAGTAATGGACACACTACCGTCGATAGCCAGAGTGAAAGTCACTTCGACGGAACAAACGATGAAGGTTAGCAAACGCTACCCTGACCTTTCATATCTGAAAAGTGACCTCGCATTTCGGCAGTCCACCGCAACTTATCCAGCCGCCCAGAGAGTTGAACTTATCTACTATGTCGATCGGTTTATCTGCAAGCACGAGGTTCTGATTGGCAAAATCATCAGCGTACTCAATATCCACGAGGTGATGGAGGCACGTAAAAGAGACTCAGGCAGCATATAAGTTGCGAAGTCGAAAGTGAAGGGGGGAAAGAGCACTTGGAAATCAAGATAGAGTTTACTCTAGACACGTACGTGTCCACAGAGGAAGAATATACAACCTTTATGATGGTCGACAAAATCAAAAACAGCTCTCGGATGGTGAAAAACTGTCATTGTTGTTCGTTGGAGGACGCAATTGTCAAAGCCACGAGGCAGCGGATGTTAGAGTTCTCTTGACAGAACCTATTCAGAGGCAATGACTCAGCCTTCTGACCCGCTTGGCTGCAAGGTTTTGTGTGACGCGGAGGAGCAGAGTAAGGTATAGATGCTTGACTTTTGATGTTGCTGCGCGTAGCGGATGTGTTTGGAACCACATCGGACTCATGACAAAGTTTATTTTTTCCCACCGTACTGGATAATTCGCCAGCGATCACGGTCGACTGCACGGAGTGTGTGGGTTTTAAGGCCGACCTTTTCCAACTCGTCCCTCTCACACTTTCGCCCTGTTAGAGTTTACAGACCCTCGTTATACGACTTCTCACAGTACGGGGACTGATTTCCAGCTGGTATAACCTACGCGATTACACCATCCACGACGTTGGAATCACAGCCTTAGGTCGTGCTGCCTGCATCATATACCATAGAAATC
>NW_008751804.1:825621-845192 GCF_000715545.1 Opisthorchis viverrini
TATACATATATATATATATATATATATATATATAACAATAAAAGTTCATTACCACACGGAAGACATGGTAGTGTTCAGAATGTCACAGCGCACCTAGTGTCCATTTACAGTCACTTTTACATCTTGACACTACCTTTTGGATACAGGTTTGGCAACAGACACCGGGTGGAGACCACTTCCGCCCAGTTCATGACTGAAATGTGTCTTGAAAACCAACCATCAGAATGTAGGTTAATTTATTGAAACAAAGGTAGTCAAAAGTTCTCTTGTGAAAGAAGAATACTTGGCAGCTGATCTTAGAAACTGTGAAATGCGTACAAACAACGGCCTTTCCGTTCTGCATGCCGAGGCGGTTCCATGTGTTCACAAGCATTTACAAACAAGATAATTGGTGGACAGTATCGAGGTGATATGTTTAACAGTCGCAACCGACAGCTATTTTATATTCACAGGTACCATACGGGATTGGTTGGTGCTGTACTACGTTTCTTAGGCTACTTAGTAGTCGTGTATTCTCGTCGACGCGCAGATGCTACCTCTTAGCCGTGTACGATGCGACGCACATCCACAACAAAATATTGAAAGGTATTCTTCACAGACAAACTAACTACCACGCTTGAGCGCTCTTTACATGTATCAAGCACAAAATTAGCAAACTAAAATGAATTTCTGCCTACCAAGAACGGAACAGAAGTAGAAGTGGATGAAAAACCACTTATCACTCACCAGTGCTGGTTCCTTATAGGCAGTCGTAAGCATCTATCAACATTTGAACTGTAATTCAAATCGGATACCGTTAACTCACTTGTATTTTCCTGAGATTCCAATATCGACGCTAAAATCGCTAAGCTACCACAGTCTAACTGGACTGATGAAGGACAAGGAATTTTTTGTCTCGGCTTGTTATGCTACTTATACTGATGAAAGTATGCTAAAAACTTTCAAGCGAACAAACCGAACAAGACCCATTAGGTGGGCATGTTCCTCGAATTTCTAGCAACCGTTATCCCACCTGGACTCTAATTCAGATATAAATGAAGTCCAATGCGAGCCGAAGCTGGGCTAAAGTGAGAGGCAAGCGAAGTTTATCTTCGTTGCTGGTTAGTGGCTGACTCTATGACAATTAATATGGAAAGATGATCTAAGATGTCCCAAGGTGTCCCTTCACAAACTCCTAATCTTGTCTTGTTTTATGTACTCCTTCTTCCTGACCAGAATCCATGCATCTAAGGTGAGCATCCACCTTACAAATTCAAGCTGATCTCGTGAAAATATTCGCACTATCAACCTTCAGAGAAACTTCGGAAACGCATGTCACCAAACATGTCGATAAATTCGCCGTACTGAACAGAGACTAGCGCTGCTTTGATCAACCTTTCCGTCTAGTTAGCACGACTTTCCGATAGTTATCACGCATGGCACGGTTGAGAATGGATAATAATCCATTGCTTATCCATAGACACAAGATGGATTTATTTCGGTAGCATTAGATCCGGCACGTAGCTGATACCAGGTACTTAAAAAAGAGCGGTGTCTCACATTAGTAACCGAAGGAACCTGGGTGCCACAGTTGCCACTGGTAGCTAACTTAGGGAAGTTCCATCTGGTCAGTTCCGTTAATCTGTCTTGGATAGGCATTCGCTTTTGAAGTGTACATCTCGAGAGACGTCCCATTAACTATAATAAGAAAATTCGAACTTGGACATTTTGCTCGCCTCCTCAAAATACAAGCTCTTTGAAGATTTGTCCTTATAAAAAATGGCAGACATATGGTTGCAAACTCCTACGTCCTTTTTTGTAAGAAATCTATCAGAGCTCTAGTAAGCTAACCCATTTATGACCACAAGCCTATGGAACGTTTCCGTCCATGTACCTTAATTGGTGTTAGGACAAAGCTGAGTAAGTTCGGAGATGTGACCAGTCATTTGGTGGTTGTTGACATCATTGTTCGATTTTTCACGACTCGTTATAAAAAAGTTCCAAAAACTCTATAAGGTTTAAAAAGCCAGACCTTTTACTGCAAGACACCTTATTAGCCGGTCATCGGGAAATCGGCTCTCCTGCAATGGGCAGCGGCCGAACACAAATCACTCTACTTTAAAAGAAAGCGTTGCCACCAGTTCTAAATGGGTATCAATAACTAGCAGTAGTCAACATTTCAGTTTCCTGTTTTCTACAATGCTACGGACCAAACTCCGTAGTAATTGTTACATTTCGACTGCGAGTTGTGTTGCGAGTCAATATTACCACATACCGAAAAGGTTGTGCTCCAGCTTTGCTTACAGTCATCAGTAGATTGTTTGAAAAAAGTGTACAGAATGATTCGAAGCCGCCACATGTCGAGCAGTAGAATAGCATCGAACGACTAGATATATCTGGTTGGAGGTATATTCTTTATAATTACAAAACAGTCACTGATTGTTCAATAAGAACTGCTTCCTACTTGTGGAAATTATCCAATACTACTCATTTCATGAATCTCGAGGAAAAAAGAATATTCTACACCAATCAAAGACTTCCTCAACTGTTTTACCACACGGCCCACTTCATAGCTTTCTGGTTCATTACTGCTTAATTGCCTCTGTATTCACTTTGGATAGTTCAGAGCGATCAAAATAAAGCATGGACGCACCAAAATACGGGTGATTTTACGAATCTGCTTTGTCCAGTGAACCAGATATTAAAAATACAGCCTAATTCATTACTATTAACGACTGCCTTTCAGGTTCGAAAAACGTTCTAATCATAAAATAATGATGCAGAAAACGATAAGCTAAAAAATCGGTGTATTGGTCAGCAATGGTAACTACACGAATGCATGTTTTAAGACCTACCAACCACCGCACAGTGACCTTGAACCACACACACGTTACTGAAAAAACGGAAACTAAGCCATACGTTCAGGAGGTAAACATAAAGTTGACTGTAGACCACCAAAGAGTGTACAACTATGATGAGTAAGCCAAAACAACACACCAACGACCAAATGAACGGCGGGGTAATTCTGATATTTTTTTTCCATTCTGCAGGTCAGCATCCAAAGCTACTTGTAGTCGGATTAGTGTGGTTTGGTCATCGCTCAGGGAGCATTTGACCTAAATTTTACATTAATTCCTGAACAAGACATATCATTAGGAATCCTGTATCTCGGTTTTTAGAACAACAAACAATAGTCCAGTGAGCTGTCTGCATGCTGTACTTCTTGCACTAACTCGTATTAAAAAATCAAAAACCCAAGTGCAGTTTGAGACCAAAAATCATTAGTCACACTTGTCAACGGTCACAGACACGCACAATAATATGGAGTAAGCCACAGAAGAGACGAAAAAGTGAGGATATTTGATATATAGGTGGTGAGAGGTCTACCACAATACAAAACAACCACGGTATACACCAACATAGACAGTTTGCGGACAGCACACAAGTGGAGTAGTTGTCGTACTGGGTGGAACAGCGCATGCATTTTTTGCATTCAAGTTTGTGTCTGACGACAGTTGTGGAGAATAAATTGACCGCAATCTTAGGTTGTTCAAACTAAAGCTCGTTAGAAAGGCCACTGCTGCAGGAGTGTAAGTATAACATCCATCTCCTTATGATGGTTCTTCCCATGGTGTGAACTGACGGAATATTTGATGAGAACTGAACTCACAGGAGGCCTTCGAAACACAGGAAAACATAATAAGAACTTACTTGAAAAATAAGATATGTTAATGTGAAAAGCTTCGTATATGATCCCAATCGAAAATCCAAAAACCATAGTTTAAAAATGATTGTATCACACAAAAGCGAATGAACAAAACGAAACGGTAGACAAAACATATCAAGCGATGTTTACATATTGCGTCGCTATTTGACCTTGCAGACGAATAATTTTAACGCAACTTAAACATAAATATTGATCCGTTGGGCACCTCTAAGAACTATACCATCTCTTTCGTCCTTCCTTTTAGTGTTGAAGAATTTGCGGTAAAGACAGTATTCGGAGTGGATAAACCCGAACTCAGATATCTCCTGAGATACTTCACAAACGGTACACATGACAGTGGTCTAGTGGGAATTGCCAGGCCAGATAGAAAAAGTGGGTAAGGAACATACCTTCCAGTTCAACTTTTTGTTTGTATTAAGGAGACGATAGCAGACAGGTGATTTTCCGGTCCGGCCCCCGGGTGACATCGGCGAAAGCCCAGTTGTCCCGAGATAGAAACCTGAAGGGCAGCTAGAAGATGTCAATTTAAGGTCATCGGTCCGAACGGGTGGTGGAGAGGCCTGACAAATGCTCGCTAGAAGCACGGGTTTTTCACAGGACCATTGCAGCCATAGACCGTTCAAACGAGGGTAGGTTGAACGATACAGAGCGGTACACATCTGCAAGCGAGAGAGAAAAAGCGAGTAAATAAGGCATTATGAGAAAGCCATTCTGCGTGATACAACAGACTACTGGGGAAACACTGCAACAGAAAATCGAATCGCTGTTAAACAAACCATTCGTTGTGGAGTGAAGACATTGCGTGACGGTACTGTGACAAGATATGATTAGTAAATAATCCACTATGCCTACAATGCGCAGCTACCTCCCCCTCCCCCCCCCAAATCATTGGTGAACGAAACTGTGGCAGCTACAACCGCTGTAGGACGAGTACGCGGTTATTACAGCTGACAATGATGATCATGCTTACAGCTAGTTCTCGAATCTATGTAAGGCTGTTTATAGCGGATATTTAGTTGGTTTGGATTGAACAACAGTCAGTACACTATGAACACCTTCTTGAAAGACTTATTCAGTAGAGTGGGCGAAAGCTGAAACACACACAAGAGTCATGAAGAATCAAAATGAAGAAAGGGGTTATTTGCTCCACCTCTTGGAGTAACAGTATGTGCATTCGGAGTTAGGTTATAGGATAAACTGATTAAATAGAGTGAGACGCTTAGTCAAATCAGGAGACCGGGAGTGCAATAATGCTTGAAGTGAGGTGATGGCAGGCGATCGACATTAACTAATTACTTGTTCAAGTAAAAATAACTTGAAATAAATGCATAACAAACCGAAAGTTGTCCTGAGTTGACGACTTCCTGAATAGCTTCTCGATGGATTGGGCGCATGAACCGACACTGTAAACCATCTGACCAAATCGCGCTAGGTGTATCATTCGAAAGGCTTTGTTGCAGTCCAATCCAAGCCGACGAGATCTTCGGTGGCAAATCATCCAATAGACTGGCGACGAATTCTGTGCGAAAAGCGAACCAAGATTATTGAGAATAGGACTCAATGTGTCCATTTTATGTGGGCGCGGCAAATTATGCGGATGCTGCAGTTCTATTATGAATGGGTAGAAAAACGACAACCCACTATCACAAGCAACTAGTAGATGTCACATTACTCACATGAATTCTCGTTTGCCTCAAGCCTGTGTGATGAACAGCCAGTAACAAGCGGCATATTTTCTGTAGCTCCAGACCAACCACATTTTTCGCAGACCATTTGACCTCCGGTCGATAATGCTTGTTAGTTCGACAATTCGATCGATCCGTTCAAAACGCTGGACAGTTAGACTGCGAGCTTTTTAGCACTAACCGAGAGGATACCAATGATGCTTTTCCGTCACCTCGATTCGTGGTGAAACGCTCTAAAGTATCTGCCCAACATAGCCGGCAAATATACGGTAGGGAATGTTAACGCTATCTTGAAACATCCATTTATACTATTGGTGTCTACTATACTGATCCACTTAACTCTGCATCGTCCCAATCACATGCGAAATTGTGCTCAAAAGATATGAGGATTACTTAAGTAACGTAAGTTCCGTGACCGTCAGGTACTGAATTACGCGTGAATTTTTTGGTTTTCCACTGCTTCTGAGCCAGATGTTTTCAACTCGACCTTGATGAAATTCACTGTAAACATACTCACTGCAGACACAAGTATGACCAAAGGCCTCCAAAACAACCACAGATTGACCTTATTGAAGCGGGACACGTGGTGAACCAAATTATATGCCGGAATGATGAACCTCGGGACAAGCTAAAGACTTTCACCAGTTTAAGGTATAGAAATACACCTATCTGGTCAGCAAGCCACAGTGATCACCATCAATGGAACTAACGGTTGACGTGCACAAAGAGTGAAAGAATGTATTCCTGTTAGAAGTCGGAAAGAAGTGGCAAGTCTTTTGTAGAGTGGTTGATTGTATGCTCGCAAGTAGACTCAGTCAGGCAGTGGGCAACCGATTGGCATCAAAAGGAAGCATGATACAAACTGGTTCATGATTAGCAAATGAGTAGGTTAGCGAGCTAACACACATGGGGAACCAACAAACTACATGACATCCCACGCCCGTTATTAAAGCAAAACTGGATGAATGGCTGGAGCACAAATAACACGATGAGGTTATGAATGAGACTGAATAGTCCACAGAAACGCGTGGCCAAATTTTCTGTTCAGGGTGCTGGTCAGCCAAGGAAGTGAGTGCGACCAACCTGCAAACATGTTCTCCGACACAATCGTTAATCCAAGCGCTACATAAACGGTCACACGTAACCGCTGGAGTGTGTACACAGTGAACCTGCCTAGCAGGTTGATTCATCCCCACCTGATGGAAAGGAAATTTGCAGACCTCATCTGTGTCTTGAGGGTGAGTAGAGATAACAGACCAGGAGGACAATGAATGCCACCCATGAGGTTTCTGTCAACGATAAGCTGCATAATAATGTGCGTTGATTTGGGTAGCCACAGCACTCGGATACCGATGGCACAAGATAGAGGGGATCAATAAAGGTCGATCAGGGAAGAGGAACAATGGACTGTAAAGAATAATGCCGAATGAATGGATACAAAACCGCTATTCACCATACAACCCAAAGATCTCGGTATCTATTCATTGGCGAAATTAACCTCGCGCACACCAATCTCATAGACGGCGTAAACCAACATGACATCGTGCCCAGATAATACGTCTTTTTAATCAGAGCATCATCATCATTGACAGCAATATCAGATGAGAACATCGGTGCATCACTATTGTACGACCAAGTCAGCTTATCTGAATAAAGCCTCTAATGGAAAGGGGAAAGAAATGAGGTATGGTGGACCTAGGGCTAGTCTGTAACAATCATCCTAGGTGCGTACACCCTCAACACTCAGTCAGACAACATGGATAGAAATTGACAGTATGAACGCCGCTAACATCGATCAGTCACCATATCGTTCAGTATTGCAAGCAAAATCCGAGGATCACGTGGACACCCTAACCTCGACAGCGAAAAGCGAACATACTTATCGTTCTGCCAAATGTCATGCTTTCTACTTTCAAGTTTCCGCCACTCCAAAATAGGCACAGAACTCAGTGCTCGTCTTAGCAGGCGGTGACTCGACAATCATACGTTCCGATCAGAGCAGGCCTCATCAAACGAAATGTGTCAAAGAAAATGATCAACGACTAGAGAAATATAAACGACCGCGTGTAAAATCAGCATAACAGTACAGATAACTTGCCTTGAACGAGACTAGTGTCAATGCGAGCTAGTGAACCAGAGTAGCCGTGAAACTGTTTCGCTTGCTCAACACATCTTCGGTCACCCTCCGCCCAAGTGGTCGATTGCTGCAGGACCTGAAACAGATAATGGAGTATGGATGTCGTTTGTCGGTCAAATTCATCTCCAAACCCTGTATCCGACACAAGGTAAAGGCCGAGAGGTGGAAATGCAACCACATTTCAGAATTTAGTGAGCTTGATGAATCAGTCTAATTTATTCTTTTGAAAGCCCCGATTATTTATATTACGACATTAACAAGGGACCAGTGCTCGACTACGTCTGCACTTGGAACTGGAAGCTGTCTTGGTAACCACCGATATACTATCAAGCTCCATCTAGTTTTCTGTGCAGGCATTACGAAAAGGATGACAACAGACCCAATTATCCATAAATTGTCCTGTGTTACAAAGGGAAAGCTTCTAAATGAACCTGTGGGGTTCGCCAGTAGTAAAAACGCATGACTCAACAATGGTGCCGTTGCAGCCGATGGTTTGAAATGGACATAAGTTCAACAAACAGGATAGGAATAGATGACGGTGGGTTCTGCACAAACTCGACGCAGTTCAAAAAAGTGGGCATGAGATACTGATAGGGTCCTTCTAAGTACAAACATGCATACTGTACTGTTTCTGCTCAAAACGCAGTGACCCGACAATAGTTCAGCCTTCTGTTCTTACACTATGAGGTGTGCATGTATTTGTTGTACATTCCAATTTGCAAAGGCCATATATCATTCAGTCTGAAACAGTCTGAAGTGTTGGGAGCACGTTTTGGGACAGGTGCATGTATGTGATCCCAACTGGACCGCCCTAATAAGTGGGCAGCCTTAGATTTCACATTTCCGTGGACCGTACATAAAACCTAATCCTACATTTTTGCGCGTAACAATCCAGTTACTTCGATAATATCGGCTGGTGGCAATGAAAAAATCGACTTTTCTGTAGGCACATAGTATTATCTGATCACCGCATAGAACGGCCACAATAACCGAAATGAATTACGTGTCTATCACGAGTATGAGATAGCGTGCTTGAAAAGACGATCAAATGAAAATGACGAGGCCTTGGTAGTGAGTTACCGAGAAACAGCGATCCGCATACTGTCTATAGCCAGGAGGACAGATCATCAGTTTCCATTGCGTAGGATCGTCAATACGGGAAGGGATTGGATTTTTGCTTGGGCTTTTGCAAACCATAACCGATTGTGAGCTGGAACAATCAACAGCCCGTACGGTGTAGGAACCTATTGAGAATAAGAGGGGGAACAGAAATTGTGAAAAATGGAATGGTAAACAATAAGCATTTCTAAAACCATAAAACGCTAAATTGATGGCAAATAATTATCAAGCATTGAGGAGACAATTAAACAGTTGAAACCCACAATGCATGAAAAGAGAGGTCACCGGATGAGCACCAAAAGCCGGCCAAAACTAGTTCTTACTGTATAACGGTGGTCGCAGACATTCACTTCTAGCACGTTTGCAAGCTTGGCACACCAAAGTGTTCTGTGTGTCAAGTCATTTCCTTCACAAGCACATATGGAGACATCCAGACAACTTAACTCAATAATATTTAAGTCCGAGAAGTTGAACTTAGACCACACCCACGTGGCTACGGTTTGACCTGTTGTGGTCTACACAACGACATTCACGGAAAGTTCGTTCCAGTACCGTTGTATGGGTAGCTAGCTGCTAACCTCCGAAGGTTAAGCCGAACTTGATCGAACGAGTCCTTCCGACGGCGTTTCGCTAATGGACCTCTGTGTTCGCGTCGATCGATTAGCTTTGGGGGTCCAGCGCGAACACCGCACAACCGAGTCACTGCAGATTCAGTTTTTAGGTCCGAAAAATCCGGGTATACAATTGTACCTTGCACGTTTCAGCTTCCTAGCTCGATGTTGGCAACCACTCAACTGGCGGACTAGTGTGCACTATACCGTCTATTTTTGTGTTTCGCTGTCCAGTTCATTGAGTCAGTCATTGAGACTCTCCAGGCTGACGAAGATTGGGAAGAAAACCCACGGTCAAGTGTGTCATTTTTTTACCATGGAAACTGTATTTGTTTCGGCATCACTCGTCAGCATCGTGCGAAATGTGTCAGTAAAAACAGAAGGCAAAAGAGTGGATTGGTGTTTCCAAAACGAAATTTCTACCCAACTGCTCATGAAAAAAATTTGAAGAAAAAGATTTGAGCTGCGGATACTCGAAGCATTTCAGCTGATGCGCAAAATAACCTAGTGAACACAATGGAAATAAAGGAGACTTCGTCCGTTTATGACGTTCTCAGGCAACTGAATGTGCTGCACCAGGCCGCCTCATGTTTCAGGTAGGCGCCTACCTGATGAGCCCCAAGAAGGGCGAAACCGGTCGTGGGCTGTCGATGGATTTTCAGCAACCTTATGAGTAGTACATTACAAATATAGAGACTTCGTCCGCTTTTTCTCATGCTACGATATACCGAAAAAACAGAGATTATTTGAGACTATTGAAATGAATTGGCAAGAATCGTAGTATTTGAATACATGGCTGAGGACTGAATCCATGAGGGATTCGCGACACCTCAGACTCCATGAGGCGCTTTAAATTTAGGTAGGATCTTTAGCTTTTTGTCCTGATGGTTTGACATTCCTGTCGGTTCTTTTTGGGAATTTCACAAAATCCGGAAAGCCTTAATGCGGAAAAGATGGGAGGTAGTGACTGGTTGGGAAAATTTCTCTGTTAGTATTCGCAACTCGAATTCCAGTTTAGGATGTTCAAATTAGCGCCTTTGGCTGAAAATCTTGGTTTGTGATTAAACTGTAAATATGCTACATGAGTCGGGTCGTAAGAATGCGTACGTTGTTGTTCCATGCTGCGCTAATATTGCGGCAGTAAACAACAGTAGAAAATTCGACTGGAAAGTTGGTGCTGCTGAGAAGGCAAAATCGACCAACAGCAAGAGAAGTCGCGGTGCGTGAGGGAGAGGAATTGTTCTATCTTAACCAAACGGGATGTGTCCGAGTAGAAATGAACTGCCGTGATTGTTTTCCAGCTAGCAACGAGCTCCTTATGGCCCAGTGATTAAGGTGCGAGTTTGTTGATCGGGAGTCCGTTGTTCGGACCCAAATCCGGCATCTCGATTGCTACTCTCTCGGCTTGAGCAACCTGGCAGTATCCTAGCCCTCGTGACTTTGGGTGGTATGGCAGCTAGGCGCTGAAAGGATTTGCTACGACGGAACGACCAGTTAGTATATGCACAAACTAACGTATAGGCGTTCGATTTCAAGTCTCTCAAATGTAATTATGAATATAGCATCTTTTACAAAATTTTCCTTACCCACATCCAAACTGGGTGATAGGACGAAACAGTCTTGTGATAAATGCCGACCGTATTTACTCTGATCAGCGGATAATGGGATATAAGTGACAGCACTTTCATCTGACCAGTGATAGGCGAGGTCCGACTCGTACAGTCCAATCCAAACATTCTCCTTTTGAAAGCCACTTTGCGAAACGAGATCGACCTTGGAAAAAGAACACAAATAACTGTGTAGAATGGTATTAATTATTCATTCAGTTTCTATACAGAATGTCTGAGAATGTCTGGAGGTGTATGCACCTCGCAATGATTGTGGTAAGCTAGCACTCAGTCCGTTCCCCATCCACCTTCGTTCTTTTCTTTAAAATAAAGCTTTCAAATAAATCATGGTTGTACGGCAGCGAAGCATCGGTGATGAACATCGATGTCATGCTGTCAATGATGATGATGACCACTACTTAACTGTTGCTAATTTCGTTCGTTTGTCTGAAGGGTCAGTCTACTACTCTGGTGTGATTGCTCTGGTTAGTCTACACTCAAGAGGGAAATCCTGGATACGAGTGTGGTGCTCCAGGAGTGTATACGTTGTCTGCGATATGTGAGAGCTGATCATTAGATAAACTGAATGAAAGCACCATGCTGTGCGAGGCACTACTGAGATTTCCTCTGCTTCCGTTCGAATTGGAGCATCCGAATTTATGAAAAATTGTAACCTTAAGAGGACAATACTTGTTCGACGCCTTGAATTATGCACCACAACCAGTTTCTGCTCCATTTACACAACTTTCACCAAGCAATTCATTTATCTACGCGCGTCCGAACGCCGTCTGAAGTCATCAGTTTGCATTATCTCTCGATGCAATTGGGTAACCGACTTGAACTGCATGAAGTACACGAAAATACATATTCATGCATCGAAAAAGTTCAAAAGTCAATATGCGACTTCTTTGCGGCTATAACGGGGACAAAAATAAAGCAGCTTCAAAACTTGTGAACAATGGTTGAAGACGGAGACGAGACCAGCACCACATGATGCATAATCACAGTGGCCTATACTCGGTAAACAATGAATATTAATATGTCACAAACATACCAATTCGTCCAACTCTTCTCGGTTATGGAATGAGGCCAAGTGGGCGCCCGTTCTTAGAGAACTGCAAGCACGCTCTGCACTTGCCCAGGTCTGTGCAGACTGAAGGATACGGTAGCAGTCGCCAGAGGACTTGGAGTTCAAAGGGAAAGTGTTGTCGCAGTTCACTCTCGATGTTGGCAACCACTCAACTGGCGGACTAGTGTGCACTATACCGTCTATTTTTGTGTTTCGCTGTCCAGTTCATTGAGTCAGTCATTGAGACTCTCCAGGCTGACGAAGATTGGGAAGAAAACCCACGGTCAAGTGTGTCATTTTTTTACCATGGAAACTGTATTTGTTTCGGCATCACTCGTCAGCATCGTGCGAAATGTGTCAGTAAAAACAGAAGGCAAAAGAGTGGATTGGTGTTTCCAAAACGAAATTTCTACCCAACTGCTCATGAAAAAAATTTGAAGAAAAAGATTTGCGCTGCGGATACTCGAAGCATTTCAGCTGATGCGCAAAATAACCTAGTGAACACAATGGAAATAAAGGAGACTTCGTCCGTTTATGACGTTCTCAGGCAACTGAATGTGCTGCACCAGGCCGCCTCATGTTTCAGGTAGGCGCCTACCTGATGAGCCCCAAGAAGGGCGAAACCGGTCGTGGGCTGTCGATGGATTTTCAGCAACCTTATGAGTAGTACATTACAAATATAGAGACTTCGTCCGCTTTTTCTCATGCTACGATATACCGAAAAAACAGAGATTATTTGAGACTATTGAAATGAATTGGCAAGAATCGTAGTATTTGAATACATGGCTGAGGACTGAATCCATGAGGGATTCGCGACACCTCAGACTCCATGAGGCGCTTTAAATTTAGGTAGGATCTTTAGCTTTTTGTCCTGATGGTTTGACATTCCTGTCGGTTCTTTTTGGGAATTTCACAAAATCCGGAAAGCCTTAATGCGGAAAAGATGGGAGGTAGTGACTGGTTGGGAAAATTTCTCTGTTAGTATTCGCAACTCGAATTCCAGTTTAGGATGTTCAAATTAGCGCCTTTGGCTGAAAATCTTGGTTTGTGATTAAACTGTAAATATGCTACATGAGTCGGGTCGTAAGAATGCGTACGTTGTTGTTCCATGCTGCGCTAATATTGCGGCAGTAAACAACAGTATTCGACTCGACTGGAAAGTTGGTGCTGCTGAGAAGGCAAAATCGACCAACAGCAAGAGAAGTCGCGGTGCGTGAGGGAGAGGATTTGTCTTAACCAAACCAAACGGGATGTGTCCGAGTAGAAATGAACTGCCGTGATTGTTTTCCAGCTAGCAACGAGCTCCTTATGGCCCAGTGATTAAGGTGCGAGTTTGTTGATCGGGAGTCCGTTGTTCGGACCCAAATCCGGCATCTCGATTGCTACTCTCTCGGCTTGAGCAACCTGGCAGTATCCTAGCCCTCGTGACTTTGGGTGGTATGGCAGCTAGGCGCTGAAAGGATTTGCTACGACGGAACGACCAGTTAGTATATGCACAAACTAACGTATAGGCGTTCGATTTCAAGTCTCTCAAATGTAATTATGAATATAGCATCTTTTACAAAATTTTCCTTACCCACATCCAAACTGGGTGATAGGACGAAACAGTCTTGTGATAAATGCCGACCGTATTTACTCTGATCAGCGGATAATGGGATATAAGTGACAGCACTTTCATCTGACCAGTGATAGGCGAGGTCCGACTCGTACAGTCCAATCCAAACATTCTCCTTTTGAAAGCCACTTTGCGAAACGAGATCGACCTTGGAAAAAGAACACAAATAACTGTGTAGAATGGTATTAATTATTCATTCAGTTTCTATACAGAATGTCTGAGAATGTCTGGAGGTGTATGCACCTCGCAATGATTGTGGTAAGCTAGCACTCAGTCCGTTCCCCATCCACCTTCGTTCTTTTCTTTAAAATAAAGCTTTCAAATAAATCATGGTTGTACGGCAGCGAAGCATCGGTGATGAACATCGATGTCATGCTGTCAATGATGATGATGACCACTACTTAACTGTTGCTAATTTCGTTCGTTTGTCTGAAGGGTCAGTCTACTACTCTGGTGTGATTGCTCTGGTTAGTCTACACTCAAGAGGGAAATCCTGGATACGAGTGTGGTGCTCCAGGAGTGTATACGTTGTCTGCGATATGTGAGAGCTGATCATTAGATAAACTGAATGAAAGCACCATGCTGTGCGAGGCACTACTGAGATTTCCTCTGCTTCCGTTCGAATTGGAGCATCCGAATTTATGAAAAATTGTAACCTTAAGAGGACAATACTTGTTCGACGCCTTGAATTATGCACCACAACCAGTTTCTGCTCCATTTACACAACTTTCACCAAGCAATTCATTTATCTACGCGCGTCCGAACGCCGTCTGAAGTCATCAGTTTGCATTATCTCTCGATGCAATTGGGTAACCGACTTGAACTGCATGAAGTACACGAAAATACATATTCATGCATCGAAAAAGTTCAAAAGTCAATATGCGACTTCTTTGCGGCTATAACGGGGACAAAAATAAAGCAGCTTCAAAACTTGTGAACAATGGTTGAAGACGGAGACGAGACCAGCACCACATGATGCATAATCACAGTGGCCTATACTCGGTAAACAATGAATATTAATATGTCACAAACATACCAATTCGTCCAACTCTTCTCGGTTATGGAATGAGGCCAAGTGGGCGCCCGTTCTTAGAGAACTGCAAGCACGCTCTGCACTTGCCCAGGTCTGTGCAGACTGAAGGATACGGTAGCAGTCGCCAGAGGACTTGGAGTTCAAAGGGAAAGTGTTGTCGCAGTTCACTGCAAGGACAGGAGTGTCTAGAATCACAGATTATAAGAATGAAAGATCATACCAACTAAGCTATCAAGATAAGGTGGTCAACCACTAAAGGAAGCCGTCTTGTTAAACAGACAATAAATTCAGAAATCTCCTCTGTGGCCCCGGTGAGCTAGTGAGCTGCCGCAATGAGACAAATGGGAAATAAAATTGTGAAAACTAATTCGATCGCTGTGGAAGGGATTTTAGTGGCAGAGCAGGACCCAGTTAAAGAACATCCCAAGTGTTCATCTTGTTCTGACTCGGAGCTTCCTTCCTTTCTACAGAAGATCTCCAGATTAGAAGGACCAGTTTGTCCCAGGCCAGAGAAATTTAGCGCAAGATTGATGGGTAAAATGTCACGTCACCCTACCCACCTGCCCGAACATTCGAAAAATTCGGCTCTACAGTGGTCACATGGAAACAATTTACACTATCACTTTGAAACGAAATTACTAATAATTGTGTTCTAAGCAAACTCAACTTTCAGGGTTATACACCTTCAGGCTAGTGATTGTCTGTGATGCACACAACAGTACCGAACTTGGTAGATTGGCACAACACAAAGACGTGTAGCTAAATCATGTATGTGCATTGAAACGCAACAGTTGAGCAAAGTCAAGGTCTGAAAACGACTACAAAATAAGAGTCACCCAGAGGTTGCACATCGATCGATCACCTCAAAAACGAGAATTCGTTCAACGTGTGGAAGTCAGCAAGATATATCGTAGCACCCCCGCGGAGTACCACCACTGCGAAAGTTAACTAAGGCATGTAGGATGAGGTATCGTCAAGCGGCCCAAATCGAGGTAGAATTAATCAAAAGGCTAGTGTTGAGTTCAAACCATGAACCTACAGGGCATTAGTTTTTCTCCCTAATCGCTCAGGCATCTCGAGTACGGTTTCGCGTGTCATCCATTCAGAGAACAGAAATGCACTAACCTATTTTCTGCAGTACTAAAAACATCGCCACGTTAACATAGGCATTTCATAGGTTAATCAGTTAGACTGACGGCCATCGTTTGAATCCATCGCTGAACTTTTGATTGCTCCTACTCAGGCTTGGGCATCCTAGAAATATCTCAGCCCTCCTGCACCCTACGGGTTGTGTGGCAGCTAAGCACTGAAAGTGTATCACAGCTGAACGATTACATTACTTCAATTGACTTATTAGTAAACATACTACAGATCAAGCTAAAGCGCACAGCGGTGCCTGAAAATGCAGTAGCCAGATTTCACATTTGGCTTGATTGTTCAAATTGTTAGGTAGGTTTACAGAGACCCTAACGAAGGGAATGAGCACCAAATAAACGAGACATCACCTGACTGTTACTGAGCGAGAAACGTTAAAGCTAGTACCGTCTGGCTGCCCAGCTTATAAAATATGGTGTAAATGTGATGCTATACACTAAGACAGCTAAGGACACTCATGTCTACCTTTGCTTAAAAATTAGGCTACCAAATCGAAACTCGTACCCCTTGTATCACAAACAGATTGTTAGTTCAGAACGGGCGACGAATTTAGTACCAGTTGGCGAAACCTCCGACAGTGGCTGGAATATCCGTGGAGTTGCATAAGTCTGGGTGAAAGGCGAAATCGAGTCCAGGGCAGAGTTTGTCAACCTGATATTTGTCGCGCTGGGTGACACCAGCTTGACTGTCAAAGGCAAAGTGTACAATGACGCGGTTCGGCCGGTCCTGTTTTATGGGTCAGAGACGTGGCCGCTGTTTGTTAAAAAACTTCGAAGGTTATCTATGCCTGACCACCAGTGCCTCCAAAGAATGGCGCGAGCTTGGCTCAAACAACAGATCAGCAGACGTGAGGTACGCCATAGGGCTTTCGGGAAAGCTCATTCGCTCCCAAAAGGTCAGCTAGTTAGGCCATGTACTTCATATGCCAAGGGACTGTGTACCGCATAGAGCCCTCTTCGATCAGCTTTGTGTCGGATGGACATGACCCAGGGCCGCTCAGCCCATGACTTGCAAAACAAAGCATGAAAATTCCTACTAGTCAACCCATTCACATTGGTAACTGACGTCTTCCTGAATGGCAGTGTTATCGCTCCTTCTCACGATCACACAATTCGTCCGAAACCTCCGTAAAACCTCGTATGAAATCTCCGTCTCCTAATGTTTCGAGAATCGCGTTGTACATTACCACATGTTCTCTTTATGCACATGTTAATCGCTCACCTGCTCAGCCGACACAGTGTGATACAAGTGTTCTGAAGCACTCTACCAAACAGTTTGATTTTCCAACACAAGGATTGAATGCGCACTTCGGATTGTCGGACAGTACTTAGATCCACGTTGTGCAGCCTTATGCTACAAATGCACACCCAGTACGTACCAACACGGTACACAAAGCGGGGCTTAGTGGTACGATTCCTAATCTCGTAGATTCCTACAGAAGTTGAATGAGGCTGGCCAGACAACTGTTAACCATCAGTTTTCGATTAGAGAAGCTCGATGTATGGAGTGACGCGAGTACAAAAACATAAGAGATTAGGATACCTTGGGTCTCGCTGACATCCTCGGAGACATCGGACGACGAAAGTTGGCAAATGAAGTTTCTTTCTTGAAAACACTCAGTTGGGTTCCATTGCGAATTGTCCCCATCGATCGTAAAGCAATCCATCTGATCGGTCCCAAATACCGACGAATCACGAGAAAACGAAACGTAGTCTACTGGTGAATCATCGGTCCATAGCAAATGAACGGACCGATTAGTGTGGATAATACTATTCGATGGAACCTGGCCATACAACGGCTCATCTGAAAAGACGTTGAGCGAAGGTGCAACAAAAGGAATAAGACGTTATGGACGTAGTATCGACATTTAAAACTTCCTTTAAAAAAATATTACATTAGGAAGAGTACGGCAGCAAAGAATCAGTGTTGAACACTGATGTCGTGCTGCCAATGATGATGATGGTGATGACATTAGAAACACTCGACAACCTGGAAGGCTGGGTCACGAGGTGGGTTGCCACTCCTCCCACTTCTACGTGGTTTCCTTCAGAATGAGCGTGGGCTCCCTATTTGATAACACGCAAGTTTATCGTCCCGAGAATTAAAGTGTAAAAATAATTTTGCAAAGGTATAAATCTTCCAATTCCTCTAGGATTAATGATGCCACCCTCGGTGCAACTTTGATCAAGTGAAACTGCAGTTCATGATTCAGTCCACCACCTAGTATGGCTTCAGTTCGAGTCCCTGCCAGCACTCCTACCACTGAATATGGAACCGCTTTCCCATCATTGCTTATATTTTGCCGTCATTTCTTACAGTCCTCGTGTTATCTGTTTCCTTGTAAGGTTCCTTTCCATGAAAGCCACTTACTACTAACAAGGGAGACGAAATTGATACTGATTACACATCAACACCAAAGCATCCATTTTCCAGATAAGAAATGTCCCACGAAGAAAACTTCCAATTTGAGCTCGATAGTGAAATGTGAAATGAAAAAATGAGGAATGTGTAAGCAAAAACAAAGCTCGAGAGTCACGTCACGTGACATGGGTTCGGAGAATTTCACATAATCAAAATGCGTGCAAGAGACAAACCACGTGACTAGGTGGTGTGAGTTGACGTCTAAAAGAATACTTGACTGGTCTTGTGATCAAAGCGTTAGTATAAACTCGAGGCTGACAAAACGGAAATATTGTGGTTTATTATGTGAACTGAAAGAAACCAACCATCCGTCTGTTAAAGAATTCAATAAAATTGCAAGGTAAAATGTATGGCCAGTTCCAAAAAGGGTGTAAAGTACATCCTAAATAAACTTCCGAAAAAAACTAATCCTTGTGCCATATTAACACTGTCGGTCTGCCTCACAGAGCTCTTTTCTCCCAGCCCTGTGCTGAGTGGAAGCGTCCGAGAGGTGGACAGTGTATGACCTGGCAACGAAATGCGAAAACACTAACCAGTAAACTAAGTCGGGCGGGCAACTGTCGCCTCCCTGGATGGAGACCCCGGAACTCAAATCACCAGTGGTTATTGACATTGTCGGAAATGGCCTAATCGCGCAGTCAGTGGCGCTCGTACACCATAGCTATTGCCTTCAATGCGCAGCTACCCAATTTCCGAACAAACTGAACAAGCCCTCGCCTCGTCTTCCGATGCTCGAAACTGTAACGGCTGTGCCTAGGGCACATGGTTTACAGCTGGTAAATTGATTGATTGATTGTGGGTTGTGTTGTACATGCAGAGGTGAAATAAAACCGTTAATGGCAACAGGCTCAGGGATGTTCAACGAAAATTCATTTTCGGGAGTAAGAATAATAATGGTTTTTGTAGGGTCTACTCAATCACCGGTATCAATCAGGCAAGTGAAAGTGAGCTTGCGATCCGACCGTGAAGTATGGTGGACACAGAAAGTCAAGGAAATGGAAGAGGCCCAGAAAGATGGTAATGCCCTGAGATCATTTCAGTTGATCCGTGCGACCGGTCCCCGGAAACCACCTGTGAGCAAAACCATCAAGCATCAGAATGGAACGACCATCTCGAACAAAGAAGAACGCCTCCACCGGTGGGCTGAATACTACGAACAACAACTGTCGTGGCCACCAGCCGGCACTCATCTAGAGCCCACAGGTGAAGTAGAAGCCTGAACGGTGAACGTGGAACCACCTACGGCTACGGAGGTTTACGACTGCATATGTTCGCTCAAGCGCCACCGAGCTACCGGTCCAGATGACCTTCCACCCGCACTGCTCAAAGATGAGGGTAAAGTCCTCAGTCAGCGCTTGTCCGATCTGTTTGCTTGCATTTGAGAAAATGACTCTTTCCCAGACAACTGGGGAG
>NW_008751804.1:845971-860507 GCF_000715545.1 Opisthorchis viverrini
ACGTCTTCAGGTGTTCGACAATCGTTGTCTCAGAACCATAGCTCGTGTGAATTGGTGTCGGCGAATCCGTAACGAGGCAGTTAGAAAGCGTGTTTTCGGTTGTGTAACGGATACTTCCATTGAAGAATGTGTTCAGCACCAGAAGCTGCGTTGGTTGGGACATGTGTTACGTATGCCGAAACGTCGTTTGCTGAAGAGAATTCTGTTTTCCATGCCCAACTCAGAGTGGCGTAAACAGAGAGGTGGCCAACCCTTGACCTAGCAGAGGAGTATGAGTGAGATCACGAAACGTTTGGGTGCTGTCGGTGCTACTCGCCTTCCAGGGTGGGGACCGCGTGATCCTCACTGTGCCTGGTTGGAGACACTACAGGATATGGCTGCCAACCGATGTCAGTGGCGTTCTTGTTGTCAGCTTCTATCCAGATTGCCTGAGTGAATGTCTGGAGGTGTATGTGGTAAGCTAGCACTAAGTCCCTTCCCCGTCCACCTTTACTCTTTTCTTTCCAGTAAGGCTTTCAAATAAATCATGGTTGTACGGCAGTGAAGCATCAGTGTTGAACACTGATGTCATGTTGTCGATGATGATGATGACCCATCAGGCAATAAGAAAATATAATCAACAAATGAATAATCGTTTAGCTGCAACTCCCATTCGGCGCCTAGCTGTCGCGATACCCGATGAAAGCACTAGGGCCAAGATATTGTTAGGCTGCCCAAGTTTAGACAGCACCAGTCAGAATGCCGCGGCTGTATTCGAACCATGGACCCTCTAGTCGGTAAGTCAATCTCATAATCATTGAGCTACATTGAGCTCCAGGCAATATCTCTAAGGGTTCTTTTCGTGGATACTCGGAGACATTCAGGTATGTGTTGACTTATCTGTGTACCAAGAAGTCTCCTTCCACTGCTTGTGTATCTGCATCCACGGTTGATAAGTTGGCAGGTGGCATTTGGTTTGACGATAAGGGTCACGACACAAATACCGGGAGTTATATAACCTGTTGAGTGCTGCATTCAATCAACATTCGAAAAGAGGTCAAACTTCGTCACATTTCGACGTAAGGCTGAGATAAACGGGTTTTCGTGGGACGGCTAAAGGTAGCACGCTTGCTTCTGGTTTCGGGCGACTCAAGAAATACGCCAACAAACAGTTGTTTTCAGATAAAACGTCCATTAGTAGGGAGATTTCATGCACTATCTTGTCTTTTTTCGGAGTCTGTAGAACCTGGTTTTCACTAGTGCGCGTACGTCACACAAGTGTGAGACCTATGAAGAGCTGACACTGGCATATTGTACGCCTCTGGATAACGTACTATTTTGTTTGTTTCTTCAGTTCTGATAGTAAGCTGTAAGTCCTTATGAAGAGTGTTAAGTAAGCGGTGAATACCTCATACTTGTTCGTACCCTGAACGTTTAGCAAACATACCGTACCCATGAACACAACAACTGCTTGGATTTCTAGTCAGCTAGTTTTCAATATGACCTATGGATAATTCTGCAACTACTCACGAGAGAAGATTCCCATTGGCGTTTCACCAACTACTTGTTTGTGAAAGATGCCATTGAACAAGCATCGCACGTTCCAGGTATGAATGTAACAAGTGCGAACACATCAGTCAGGAGTAATCTCAGTGATAATCACAAGACCATGCCAACGATGGTTTTAGGCGTCAACCGATACTAGAGAATGACGTCAGTCATTCTCTCAACGACCAATTTGGAGCGGATCCGTGAAATCGAATGCTTTGTGGACTATTAGCTTTTGTTATTTATTTTTGGAGAGGAGTCAGTGCAATTGGTGACGATGGGTTACATTTGTTCCAATAAAAATTCAAGTCGAATTGCAAAAGGTTATATGCACCCCTATAAGGGTTGCATCTTAAACAAGTTTACAGAAGATTCGACAAGTGAATCGAAATAAGATAAAAAGTATTGAGTGTGAACACAGCAGGAGGCAACTGATGAGACGGCTCAAATGAGTAGACGTCGCTCGAAGCTATCGCGCCATGGGATCGCGTTGAGGATACTGATTTGATTTGGGACAGTGTCAGTGTCAGAAACCCCCTCATATATTGCTGTTGATGTTGCTGCTGATATATTGTTGTATGGCTGTGGTCTGTTGGAGCAGGAGAACTGAGGCATCTTCAGGTGTTCGACTATCGTTGTCTCAGAATCATACCTCGTGTGGGTTGGTGTCAGCGAATCCGTAGCGAGACAATTAGGAAGCAAGTTTTCGGTTGCGCAACGAGTACTCCCACTAAAGAATGTCCAGCACCAGAAGCTACGTTGGTTGGAACATGTGTTGCGTACGCCTAGCCATCATTTGCCGAAGAGAGTGTTGTTTTCCATACCCAAATTAGAGTGACGGAAGCAGAGAGGTGGCCAAACCTCGACCTGGCAGAGGGGTATGAAGGAGATCACGAAACGTTTGGGTGCTGTTGGTGCTAATCGCCTGAGGAAGGGGAACGCGTGATCCCCATTGAGCTTGGTTGAAGACGCTGCAGGATATGGCGGCCGACCGATGTCAGTGGCGTTGTTGTCAGTTTTATCCAAATTGAATGAATGAGTGTTCGAAGGTGTGTGAATCTCGGAATGGTTGTAGTAACAGTAGCACCAAAACCCCTCCGTGTCCACCTTTATTCTTTTATTATTATTATGGCTGTACAAGTTAGGGAGAATAAGTTAGGGAGAAGATATAACTTTCCAGTGTAGCAACACAGAACTAGATACGATACGGGGCTCCGGGAAAGTTTTACTCCCTCTCCGTTCCGGGAATTTGTCGTTCGTACTGATTCACCTCTAATCTCAGACACGTTCATAATGAATAGTTACCGCGTTTTGGTGTGGGATATGCTGCACCCAATTTTCACTTCTGGACTTACTTCAGTGAAAATTTGTGCACCTCAGTACCCTCACTGCAACGACTTGCAAATCTTTATCCAACCACTATCAAAGCATACATGATCCTTGAAATTCACTTACCAAGTCGCTCACTTGCGTAGTCCATTTCTATGCTTTTAATTAATCGAACCTATGAAGACCCCCCGTTATCATGCAGTCCTCTTCTTCAGTCCACTCGTCCCTTAGAGTTTGGAAGCAACATGGATGACAACGAAGAAAGACACTTTCAGCGTCCCTTCAAGACTAACCGTGAAACAAGTTAAGCAAGTGACCCAAATCTCATTAGGCTTCTTTTAGGGGGAGAGGGTCACGAACGAAGGACACTGTGATAAAAAAGGTAGCCATGTTCCTCAGGCGGGCGAATAACAAAGATTGGTTGGTGGCTACCCAAGAAACAGAATTTATTTCCTGAAACCATACGATTGCTGTTTAGAGGCGAATTTTCACTCATATTGTTGATGACGATACTCCATCTACCCTGAAACTTAGTGGGGAGGTCATACGAAGACAAACCATCGTTTCCCAAGGAAAAAATAGCACCATTCAAACCACCGTGCAACCAACTACTCTGTAACAAGATCACACTAGTAGTGGAATTTCCCTTCCAAAACACAGCCAATCCTGTGCTTCCTTCTCCTGCAATGTATCATAGATAAACACATTGCAGCGGATGTTTCTCAACCTAGCCGGGACACTTGATTAATAAGTCATAGACGCATAGGGTCTTCATAAAACTGTAAAGAGCAGTTTCAACGTCTATCCAGCATGATGGATTATGATTCGCTTGGCATGAATAAGCAAGCAAGTTATTGACGGTCCCATTGAAGTGTTATCAATAGGCTCCGAAGGTACACTCCAGCAAGCGGACACTACAGAAGTAAGAAAAAGAAGAAAGGCATTTCAAAAATCAATCGGTGAGATAACTCACAAAAGATGTTTAGGCCCAGCCAGAGCGATGTATTTGGCGCCAGTTCCGTTAGATGATGCTGCTCCTCTAGAGAATGAATGGAAACCAAGTGGCCTTCAAGGGTGACGTCAAGCGGCGAGGAGAAATGAGTAGTAAGAGAATTGCAGGTCTTCTCCGCAGCGGACCAGTTCTTACGATCGCTAGGGGGCATCACTGCATAACACTTTCCGCCAAACGGGCTCCATCCCGGAGGACATTTATCGGCATCAATAGCCCGATTTTTACTATGCAAGGCATGGTCATCTGGGAGAAGCCAACAAAAATGGATGAAAGATTTGGTGAAACTAATTCGCGCTCGACCAGCGAGGTAAGCACACCACCAATAAACTTGTTTGACCAGTTTTCGGCTTCATTTGAGCCAGCTTCATACAGAGAGAAATCACAACTAGCAGGCAGCTTCCTGGCAGCCCTAAAAAGCCAAAACCTTTCGAGTGGCCTTTATTTTGCGAGATATGTTTAAGGGGAAATAATATCACTTTAAGGTAGAGTCAGTTCCATTATGACCGCAGAACATCAGTTGTGTAATAGACAGAGGTGAGCCACCAGGAAGTGTTCTGATTATCATCTGCGTGAGGACTCTTACGGAGAGCGTAACAATTGTTCTTCAATCACACATGTACGTCAGTAAAGACATGCTGGGTATATTGAATAAGTGTGGCCAAGTGTTGGTTGACAAGATCATCGCCATAGATATACGGCATTGTGGTAGCATGATTCACCGATTACTAACGTGAGCAGATAACAGAAATAATACGAGACACATTTCCAGTGGTCATTCTTCTCCTATCAACGTACAGACCTACATGCTTGTGATCGCCACGTCCTTTCACGCCAACAGGCCACAGTCAAAACTCGTGAACATGCAGTGGCCAAGTAACTCCTACCTAGAAAGTTATCTTGTGTGAAGAGACAAAGCCCTTCGATTCCGATTAGGACAGAATACCTAATACGAGAAAAGAGTCAACTGGTAATTGAATTATGTAAATAGTGTAAACTTGTTTGTTTTCGTTAACCAAATACACAACCATGACAAATGAAGTCCAGCTGCAAAGTAACGAGTAGAAATACTGTCCAACAGGCTGAGAAAACAAAGCTTAGGACATGCGACCCACTTACAGTCAACAAAGCTACATGAAACTATCCAAAAATGCCCTCCTGGTAGATAGCAGATTGCGGTCATAGGTGAGTCGTACAAGCGATACTGCATTCACCCGGTCTTGGGATTTGACCCAGAAAAACTATGGCAACCATATCGAACATCACTACCTAATGCTTTCAAAAATATGGAATTTCTGAGGGGTGTGTTAGTGAATTAGCTGTCGGAACTTTGCACAAAAACATTTGTTGAGTAAGATTAGTGCGCCTGATAGCTGTCAACCTAAACATCAAGAGAAAGTTCAGGTCAGAAATACAGAGCAGCAGCGTGAATGCACTGTTCGCCACCTAACGCTCAGTACCAGCGGTTCATCTAACTAAACAAGTGAAGAGAGAGCGTGGGAAAACGCAATACGTTTGAGGCTCTGATGGTTTTACAGAACAAAGCATTTCAACGTGTTGAGAAGAAAACGCGACGCAGTTTTATTGAACCCCTCAAACCCAGTCCGACACGACAAAGTACACAATACGCGTTAACTTGCTACTAAGTACAACTGACTAGTTATCAGAAGTGGCTTAAGGTCAGACGCTGACGAATTAATCACTCAGCTTTTGGTGTACAGTAATCGCTATCGTCTATCCATTCAGTTGAACATGTAATGCATGCTCTGCCGTTTCTGGCAAGAACAGGTTGATGATGGTTGGATGTTAATGTTTGGACGCATAGAACACCAAAATGCTAATTTAAATTAGCATTGGGTCCAGTTCTCCCAATCTGTTTCTCTAGAACAAACAGATTTGTTCTAGTTCAACGAATTTTAGTCTGAGACGATAAATGAAAATGACAAAATGGTTTGGCACAACACAAGATACAAGTAGGGATGATAGGAAAGGTTGATTCAGTTGGCGGATAATCCACAGGATAAGCTTATTATTACGAGTCAAGTACAACTGCAGGTAAGTTCAAAATGTCGATTGCAACGAACCAAATGCCTTGTCAATGTCCGTGTAAAGTACCTAAACGGAACAGACAACTTTCCACATGAATTACGCCACTCGAGGACTCGTGGTCGACGTAATCTCAAAACCAACTTTGAAATCTTCCATTTTCATCGGCTGGCATTTCATGGAACTCGCGACGTTCGATGGCCCAGAAAGGTGGATTTTAAGTTCAAAATAACTTCGACAACACAGTCTCCGCTTCCCTAACTCATCAAAACGCTCTTCTCAAACATTCATCGAAACTGTCTCAGCTGCATAATAGGCTGCGTAGAAATAACGGAGGTGAAGTGGCAAGAGTTGCTTACCGCTTGCGCTACAAAATTCACAGTGAGTGGTTCTAAATTCTTCTTTCTAACTGTACGTCGAAGAATCCAGACTCACAAATCAATCTGTCGAAAGCTAAGCCATCTTCAGAATATTAGCGCAAATTTACTAAGGAAAATCAACTTCAAAAATTCGGCACAAATTACCATAAATTTACGAGACTAAACAACACCTCGAATTAAGAATAGCTGGCCTGAATGCTGAATATTGATTCTTGAATCACGCGGCAAAACTAACAAACAGAAACCTAATGTTACGTTCAAATGACGGTTTGTGTTTCTATTGCAGCAGCTCTGGCACACCTTGGATTTATATGCTTGTAGCTGTGAAACAACCGAGTTTTCATCCCCTTGTCACAGAATGACGGAGTCTCAACTATGTCCGATGTTTTGATGAATGGACTTTGATAATCCACTACTGCAATAGCAAGCCATTGAACATTCACGGTGAATCACATACGGGTGTCTAAGTGATATCCAAACGATGTCATCCGCCGGGTCCGGATCCGAAAATGTCATGTGATCTTTTTGGGATCCGTAAGAAAGCGAATTCCCTCGTGTATAGTCTGTCATACTATCCATCCAGTTCCAGCGGTTTCAGTAGCACAAAACAAACGATGTGGCCCCATCTTGCTTGCAATCTGGTCTTAGGTTAAAAAGTGCAAGCTAGTAAGCCAAACAGAACTATAGTGGAAGTGGATAAGACAAATCGATAGAAACCAAAATTTACTGCTTTGTACATATCAGGAACACCATAAAACACGCACACATTTGCAGAGTGCAGATGGTTATAGTTTCCTGGTCCTTGCTTCCTACTTATGTCGAACGTACACCAGGAACTGCCCACTATACCTAGCACGCATGACCAAGAAGTGCACAGAAATTTGGAACTGAGATGGCTGCGGTACAGGAAAATAGGATGAGGGTATAGCTAAGTAACAGGTAAATGGTGGCAACACTCTCAGAAGGCTTACACCAAAATGAAAGGCCAAGGATCATATCCGGAACTAACATCGAACGGTTTAGGCGGTCAGAGTGACACCCACCGCACATTCGAATTCGGTACAGTTGCAGTCAATGAGAAATAAGTTGTAGAGAACGTACAAGAAGTCCGCGACAACTGAAAACATCGTACTATGGTAACTGAGAATGACGCAAGGATGTGACTTAACGTGCTGGGGCGAAAGCTGATGAATTCCGTTTAGCCACTGAGGGGATTCATGAACCAAAGCAAATGTCCTCTATAGCCGGCTTCATTGGAAATGAACAAGTAATACCAGGGTGGCCAATTTTCGAACACTCGACCAACAAAGTGAAAAGTGGGGTTTGGAAATTTAGGACTGCTAGACTTGCAGGATGTTCATAAATATCTCGTTGTTCTGGCACTGGTAGGTACTAAACCAGAATCCCGCTTAATACTATGCATTCAATGCCTCACGAGTGATCAGGAGTCGACGACAGTGAAACAACATTGTTTATTTCTAAAGGAAACTACTCAAAAGGTTGCTGGAAACTCTTCGACAGCCCACGACCGGTTTCGCCCTTCTTGGGGCTCATCAGGTAGGCGCAGTCCCCGAGTTTCCGTCAACCTTATGATCTACTTGAACCCAAATTGCACTGTTTTCAAGAAACACACTCATTTGCAAATGAATTTGGTTTTCACGGGAGACTCAATTGAATCTCTCGTTTATGATGTCCTTCTAGTGTTCCTAGTGTGGGACCACATCGATGAATTCGGCGGAACTTAAGCCGACTTTGTTAACTCGTACACGACGAAAGATTTTTGCAGGTCAACAGTTCGTTCACAAATAATCTACCAAAGGCCCAACCGCTTCTGTCAGATGCACCGTTTAGGTGTGAAATATCTTATTTACTTGACTGGTGCACCGTGGGTGTTACAGTTTTGAGCTTCCTTTCAAATGATAGCGTTGGTGACTGAAATAACTGAGCAACACAGACATGCCTACACAATGAAGCTATGAAGCAACAGTCGGATGATGAATAAACATATCGAACAAAATTAAGGCTTCTAGCGAATACTATCACACATCACATAGCTAAGTACATAAAACCATAACAAAGATCAGTAACCTGGGCCGCACTTCTACCAGTATACATAGCTGACAACGCGTGGGGTGTCCACGCTGATTAGTCACTTAACGACACTGAGAGTAGAACTTGTGACATCCGCCCGAGTAGCCAACAAGGTCGTGAACTCCGGACTGAATAGACAGGAAACCCTTGAAACGCCATATAGCTTAGTTTGTGTTGCTAACAGCGATACACAGCTGGCACGTCGGAAAACATAAAGTTGCAGCTACTGATGTGAGGACCGGATGTGTGTGTCTAGTCAAATGGAACTATTCTACACTGACCGGGGCCGATCGGGTCGGTGGTTATTTTAAACATCTGTCCTCATCACCTGTAGGTAACGGACATGTCCGCCACATACGTAAGCAAAACGGCAGCGAAAAGAAACATCAGGGATGTGCAAATGCAGCAGATCCCCTGAAGTGTACAGAACTAATAAAGTTCGAAGGAGCGTTCATTCTTAGGTGAAAACCGACACAAGAACGAGACAGTCACTTCAGGCCAAAATTAACTTCCAAATGGAAGCGTCTATCAAACCCGTGAACTCATCCATATGGACTTTTATGACTTTTCTTTGGATTATCTTGATATTACAGAGAGAATCTTGTGTGCACATACTCCAACGAGTAGCTCTAGGAATCCTTCTCAAAGCTCCTTAATACAACTCACGGCGGGCAAATTTGATTTGCCGACTTGAATGATGCGAAACATTTGACAGTTACACTAATAGTTCCCTTTCAGAAATGGGGGTCAATGTTGTTCATGTCGTCTCATGGTTTGGAAAAAAGTACACTTTGTTTTGGAAAGAACAAGCAACAGATAAAGTACAACAAACGTAGGTACATACGATACATTGATCAGGAACGATACCACACACCTCGTCCGTACGTACAGTTCGCTACAAAACTATAAGGGCGACTGAAAACTGTGCGAAGCTCAGAGAGAGAAAAATGTGCACTCAATTATGCTGAATCAGTTCACCAGGCACTCAGCACTTGACGATTAAAAACGATAAATCACGCTTTCCGACTCGAGGCAAAAAATGTTCAGGTGTAGGCATTGCTCAGCCAATAAGGTCAAGTGGAGGACGTCATATAACAATAAATTAAGGCGCCGGAAGCGTACAGAGTTAACCAGCGGTATGAAGTGGAAACCACTGGACTAGATGGGAAGCTAGAATGCAAACAGGAAACATTTGTGAATTGCTTGTCCAAAGGCTACCGCCCATTGAAGAATCGGTCGGAAGATCCTACGAATTCCGCAGGTGGCTGTTCACCTATTCGCTCGGCTGAACAGAGCTCATCAAAAAAAGGAATAACCCACCTAACTGAACAAATCAAGGGGCGTCAAGATAACCTAACTTACTAGTGTTCCCCTTAATCGCGAAATTCTCCAGCAGACAGCTTATCATGTAGGCTGTGCGTTAAAACATTCAACATAGACAGACCATTGCGACAGAAGTTCAACACAGATGACCAACGTCAATCGGCGCACTGTTGGCAAGAATCAGAGAAATATCAAGCCGCTGAGGCAGCCTGCGGTGCAGGCAGTGTGTCGAAATGTTAGTAGCCCGGGTGCGCTCATTGATGACCGATCAGGTGGCTGCTGACCTGTTAGCCAAACTTGGGGAAGAGACCAACGGCCACCTGACTTACCACCAGTTACTTGGTGTTCTTTGAAAACCAAAAACCTCCCTCAATGTTGTGTAGACACATGCTTAAAGTGGAGTTTGTTTTTTGCTGGACCGATATTAGACAGATAGCGAAACTCGGTTAATAGACTGGCGCTTAAATAACTGAAACCCCAAAAGAATTCCAGTTTTAACAAGATCACGCAATGCTAAGAAAGTTGCATAGGATGGGGAAATTGCCATAAAATGCACTAATATTCCTGATAAAAACAATGACACTGTAAGGCCGGTGGAAACTGGATTGACACGACCAAGCTCACGCCCTAAGCAGAACGTACTATATTTTATTTTCTAACAGCGTATCAAATGACTTAATACATCTGGGTGCGAAAACTATCATTCTCAATCTAGAAATCCAAGGTACATGTGTTTCGGCAAGGAGAAGAAAGCCTTAGCTAACAACGTACACAAACGTAAGCGACCAGAGTGGCAACACGGCAACTCACCAAGATAATAGGCACATATGGCTGGCAATTCAATTTCCTCGCAGTCAACCACTTTGAGTTGTGTATTCAGGATAGAAGCAACGACACAATGGTAACGTGAATCGGTCGAATCCCATCGGTCACTTCCGGTCAGCGAATCTCGATCGAAGGCTATTAGAGTCGAGGCACCCAAGAGTGATTCGTCTTCGGAAAATGTTTGCAGCTATCGCCGTGCAAGTATGGAAAAGCAGTATTGCACAGTAAAAAGCATCACACAAATAGAAAAACAATTTAAATGAAACAATTGTACGACCACTACTGGGGGCAGTGGAGGTATGCGGTATTGCTGATTAACTGCATTGAACAAAGAAGCACACATGAGGTTCATGTAGCCTTGCAAAAAACGCCGCTCGCTGGGATTAGTACTGCACAGTTCAAAAAGATTCAATGTATACATGGTGAATGGTGCCTGGTGAGCCCAGGTAATCTTAGTTAGAATGACCAGTCTTGTGACAACGACAAGAGTCTGTGCAAAAATACTAACTGATTGAGAATTCAACCAAGAATGTGAAACATTTGAATTGCCATGCCCCTTATGTTGACAGACGAGGCAGGGCTTTGAGCAACACTGAAAATCCGAAAACGACGTACCGATCCGTTGTTCCTTCGAACCTTCAATCCGATCCAAGCATTTTTCGCATACCCACCAAACTGACTGAGCAAAACGCGAAGAAACGCGGCGTCTGCGTGGGTGTGCGGCGTTCCAACAACCGGGCAAGTGACAGTACCCCAGTGAGTCGAACAATCGGGCCCAGCGATGTGAACCATCCTCCGACACTGACCAGTCACCGGATCTCGCAAGTCAGTAGCGCTCCTACTTTGGAGCATGGAATGGATGCCGAAACACTGTTTCCGATATTCGTAGTAGCCGTCGGCACAACGACCCCGGACGAATAAACCATCAAGCTTGGGAATAAGACTTGTACCTTTGTCGGGAACTGAACGCGGCGAATGCGGATGGGAAGGATCATGAAACCACGACAAAATAATCATTAATTTCATTGGAAGAGACCTTTTAAATGAAGGTAGACTCAAGGAATGATCAAACACTTCATCCTCTTATAAGAGCTGATACTGAAGAACTACTATGCATAATGCACATACATACGCAACATAGTTCGAATAGGTAGCTTTTTTACGCAGGACAGAGAACCATGTGCAACAGCTTGTCTTGAACAACCAAAACCGCAAGGTTAAAATGAAATCTGTTGCTGCTTCTACTTGTAATAGCAGCGAAGAGAGCGGAAGCAACGAAGAGACAAGTTAACTTAAAGAATGAACTTAGCTGAGAGGGCATTAGACACAACACAAGTCGCCTTCTATGGCCATGGTTAGACGACGAATCATAAGTATCAGGCTGACATACTCATGGAATGAATCAGAAATAACTGAACTCACGTAACGACCTCTGAGTACGTAGCAAATTCGCCTCCAGGAACTACAGCGTTAAACACTGATTTATTCACACTCGTAACAAGAACTCGATGCTGACAAATCACTTACAGCCCAAATTTCAGATGTTCAAACCGTTTGTTAAATGCTGCGGATTGTAATTCCAAACAATGTCTCTCTTAAGACAGTACAAATCCCCTAACACTGCGAAGGTGATGACAACGGTCATGATACAAGACGATAAGGAGATAAAAGCATTCTAATGGTAGCGAACCGAGCAAGCTAACTTACTTGGATCTGCTTGACATATGTAGCCCATGGGTACGTCACACTCTTCATCACCCCATTCGCCAAGGCTGGTAAAATGCCGATCAACGAAGGTACATCGCTGCAAACGAACGAATCCAAAAGACCGAGAAAACGTTGTGGCAATCAAACAGAGAGTTTGATTGGTTGTATTGCGCGATAAATTTCGAACAAAGGTGCGCAAAGATACGTCATTTATCATAGGAACGGAATAATTATCAATCTGAGGAAGAATATATAGGTGTTTTCCGCATCTGTCATTTTTGTTTGTACAGTGTTCGAGAATACTAATCAGTTTTTGAGTGCGAATGAGACGGAATGGATGAAATGGATATGGGAGGACCGGTAATATGCAGTGCAGTATACTGCCCCATCCGGCGGAGCTGGTCAAAAGCGGTAGCCTAGGAAGATGTTTTGGTTCTATTCAGTACAAACAGCACCGTATTTTTGTTTTCTGTGGAATGAGAGGTAGCAGTGTCTATATTGAGGAAGAATAAGAAAAAAACCAAATCCAGCAAGTAGGTTGTCCTGCCGTTCATACATGCCGCTCAAAAGCGGATTCACACAGCAAAATAGTACCTTCAGAAAGCGTTATAAGTAAATATCACTGAATAACAGATACAGATCCTTCGAAATGACCTGCACAACGTGTCACAAATGTACCTCCGAATACTGGTTTCCTTGAAAGTCGGGAGTAAACAAAGTGGAACACAGGAGAGACTCGGAATTCTAATCGAGACATCATGTTAAAGGAACTCACCGTACCACGACCAGCTGGTTGACCTTTGCCCCAATTAGTGAACACGACCGGGCTTCCCCGCACCCAGGAATGGACCCCATCGAGGAGATGAAGACCAATCCAAGCAGACAGGGATTGTAGACCAAGAAGTGCTGTTAAGCCATCTATAATGAAATCAAATTATTTAAATGCCGAAAAAATGGGTATTTCGGTATGCCGAAACAGAACTAGGAGCATAAACAACTCGCATTTCACAAAGCGGTGTGATCGGCCGTAATACTAGACAGTCAAGCCAAGAAGGGCGCAATCAAATATATACAAACTGACACGCGTCTTTTATCGCCGATTATCCTAAATATTCAGAATCAAAAAGAATACACAGAGGGTCTGAAAAATTTGTATGGGCAGACATCCTGATATGTTAAACTCCAGGAAGCAAACAAAACTGAAATCCGCTTCTCCGAAGTGTCCTGAAGGCTCGCACACTCAAATCAATCCTCCTAATAAGGATGTGAAAAAACTCTGCACACGCAACAAATACACTGTTTTCTCTAAAACAGATAAGTTACACTGAGTAACACGCAGGGATAAAAAATGTCGGAAAGTGAGCTGTGAGACCTGGGTCAAAGCTTACGGATGGAGAATCGCTGGATCGGACATTCACTAAGCTAGAATCCTATTGATTAGCCGTATGGTATGTAGACACACAAAGCGGGAAAATTCAAACCAACCTTGCTCATGCAACGAACTAACGGTGGCCAAGTCCCCTCCGGCAGCCTTACAACGTTCACTAGCAGCGTGCCAAGTTACCCTGTCCGACAGCCCAGCATTCACCTAAAACCAGCGAGAAAAGAAATGAGCCAAAATCCACATCAAATGCGTTTTGTGATAGCTTGCGCTAGCGTTACAGGCTGACGTAATACCGAGAATTCCGGAGTAAAAAGGAGTAGCAGCGTCAATAAGGTCACACCCATCCACCGAAAATGGATTGCGTTTGGGAACGGCATGGAAGTTTGCTGCTAAACATAGAATTGAGCCGATGGCCTCCTCAACGTCGGGCTGACCCGATGATGTTGAGTCACAAACCTCAGGTATTCGTGACTGGCCACAAGTAATCAGTCTAATACAAAATGCGTGCTGCAGTTCAACATAACAAAGTCGCGCCAAATGCTCCTCCACTGATATGGACTTACCCGAACAGTCGTTCCAGCGTACAAGAAAGACTGCTCAGTGGAGACACGTGAACACAAATTCTACAAGTTCCGAAGTGTCCGAATGCATTTCTCTACTCAAGCGTCATCGCGCTGCTGGTCCTGACGAACTTCCATCTGCTCTCTTCAAGGATGGCGGTGGATTCCTCAGTCAGTGCCTGTCTAGCCCATTTGGGTTCATCTGGGAGAAGGAGACCGTCCCAGACAACTGGGGTGAATCGATAGTGGTACCCCTTTTCAAAAAGGGTACTCTCAGTGAATGTAGCAACCACAGAGGCGTTAGCTTGACGCCTGTTGTGACAAGGCTTCTGGCGTCATTGATTCTTCGTCGTCT